>NC_056712.1:1126843-1209343 GCF_018831695.1 Puntigrus tetrazona | reverse complement strand
AAATGTGCTGCTGGTCATGGATGTTGGACACGATTACTTCTGGACTGTTTTTTGTATTTACTGTCAATTTTGATCCTTTTAATGTGTCTCTGCTGATTTAAAGTTTTAATAAAAAAATAAAATTACATTCAATAAATAATTTATTAAAATTAAATAAAAATAGAATTAAATAAAAATAAATAAAATAAAAATAAATTAAAAAAATTACATTCAATAAAAAATATTAAAATTAAATTAAATTAAAAAATAGAATTAAAAAAATTAAATTAATTTTTTTTTATTTAAGTTAAATTAAATACAATTTGTCAGAGATGTGCTGCTGGTCATGAATGTTGGACACGGCTTCTTCTGGACTGTTTTCAGTATTTAATGAGAGGCATCAGAGTTGCCCTGCTCGCATCAAATGAATCAAGCAAACCGACAGCAGCGTAATGAATGCCTTTCCTATTTGTCAGCAGACTTCCGCTGGCGTCTGATTGGCTGGATCCCGTCTAAAGATCTTCAGGTTAATCAAGCTTCATGCTTCAAGCTTCCAGCTTACCTTTATGCCACGAAGCAATTTACTCCACTACCTCAAAGGTCACTGCTTCCACTGAAAGCACTCTGTGACAAATATGATGATTCAATACAGCCACGCAGGCATCTGTGGAGCGCTTTTTTCAATCTCATTTCTTTCTGAGAGATGAATCAGTTTGTCTTTTACACTGACCTTTTGCTGTTGGCTTGGTGTAAGCCGAAGGAAATTGCACATTCTTTTTAGAGCCCTAATATTAATGAACGTCTCGATTTGAACAATATTCAGATGTTTTCTTGTTTCAGAAAGCGAGAGACGCGTGTCTTGCTTATTGCTCGAGTTCATGCATATTGGGAGGAAGCGAAGCCGGATTCCTGACAGTCGAGCAGCGCTCAGTGCCGAACTTTATTTGTGGTTTTTACAGTTGCGTAATCTTTTGTTGGACACCGTTTTAATGCGCGGGCATTTTGCCAAAGCGCTGTGACATGGATGGTTGAATATTATTTAGAAAAGAATTCCTGCACGCTACCAAATACATAAAAATCGGATTGGTATTCAATGATGAGCTATACCGATGCTAGCTGGAGCCACCGTTATTTTGTTTCTGTTGTTGTTTATGTATCTATCTTCTTGATCCTACTGATATGAGCTAGGCCTGCGTTTCTGTCTCCTTTGACACACTACTTTTTTTTTTTTTTTTTCGCCACGGAACTTGATGACAGTAATTATGTGCTTGGTTTTTTTTTTTATTGTATGGAAAATAACAACTTTGACATTTGATTACAAGTCTTTTTGCGTTATCGGGAAGAAAGTGGCTGGTTTTTAGAGGACGCAGAATGGATAATTTTTGCCGTTTTCAAATAAACTGCAAAATGTCCAATTTAGATATAAATGTGTCAGAGTTAAATAAAGTTAAAGCTAAACCCACAATGAATTGTTACAAATAGATAAAGTTTGATTTCAGCTAATTTCAACATTGCAAGATCTGGAAAATAAATAAATAATAATAAATGATGATAAATACATAATGGTAAATTAATAAATGAATTAATTCATATTTTAAATAAAAAGGTATTCATTAATTGAAATGTGTGTGTGTGTGTGTGTGTGTATGTATATGAAGCGAAAACATAATACATAATAAGACATAATAAATACAATACAATATCATTTTAGAATATTAACAACATATAATGATAGTGTTTCAGTGATACTAAAATAATTTTTTTATAAATATTAAAAAAAAAAAAAAAAATATATATATATATATATATATATATATATATATATATATATATATATAATATATATAATAATAAAATATTTTTAAATATTTTGTTACAATGTTACAAAAAAATAAAGATAGCGTATAAAGTGATGTTTGTTTATTTTGTTATGAATAAATACTAAATAATAAATGATTGACTGATTGACTGAGTGTGTGTGTGTGTGTCGATGTCGTCGTTCTGAAGCGTCAGGACTGAGCAAACAGCGGCCGGTGTTTGGCTTCAGCGTGTAAAAATGGGATCTCACCTTGTTTATTGGGAGCTGCAGAAGCGCTAAAGAGCAGAGGCGCCTGCCAAATATCACAATCACACGGAGCTCCGTCATTCACGTCCAACTGTCCGCCTATTTTCACAGCACATGCTAATTTGTCCCATTAAACGTGGCTCATTCACATGGAGCTAAAAGTGGCTGAAAAAAAAACTACTAAGAGTGTTGTCATTCTAGCTGCTCCAGTGCTCTGAAAGTCCCCCTGGCTTTTATTGTTTGATAAAGATCGGAAAGGAACACACATCTTTATCAGAGGAGGAGAGAAAAGCCGAGATAAGAAAATGAATTGAAGCCAAAATGCTTTAAATGGAAGACTATCTCCCTGTGAGAAACTCATAGAGCTGTTAAGAGCCGTGAGTAACAAAAGAGCCGCAGATGCATGGAGACTGATCTCACCGGAGGGGAGCAAGTTCTGGAGAGCAGCGCGTTTACAATTTGATGCTAGCTTGAGCCGGACATCTTGCTTTGAAGGTGATAAAGGAAAGGTAAACTCCACCAGTCGAAAACACGCTTGACTGAATGAATGCTTCTCATGACCTTAAAAGCCTTATTATTCAGAGGCATCTGCTGAAATGTTTTTTTTTTTTTGGTAGAGAAACTTAGTTATTTTATTTTATTTTATTCTTCTCTTCTCTTCTCTTCTCTTCTCTTCTCTTCTCTTCTCTTCTCTTCTCTTCTCTTCTCTTCTCTGGTTGGACAAAATATATAGTGTGTGTGTGTGTGTGTGTGTGTGTGTGTGTGTGTATATATATATATATACACTGAACTTTTATTTCTTAAAAAGCCACATTTCTATTTATCTTGCCCATCCTAATAATTATAATAATTATTATTATTATTTTGCTAATGATGACGATGATGCTGCTTATTATTATTATTATTTTTTCTTTAACATTATATTGTTATTGTAATGATTTATGTAGATAATATTGATTCATATTTATTATAATACGTTGTTAAATATTATTTGTCTTAATAATAATAAAAATAATAATGTATTGACTTTTATTATTATTATTATTATTATTATTATTATTATTATCTTTGCTGTAAAATTACATTGTTATTTTTGTGGTTTATGTCATAATATTAATGATTAATAAACTATTATAATAATTCCTTTGTTAAAAGTTATTTGTCTTAGTAATAATGTATTGATTATTATTATTATTATTATTATTATTATTATTATTATTATTATTATTATTATTATGTTATTATTTTATTTGTTGGTAAGACTAGGTGTTGTACAACATAAAAATGACCCAGTAAAATCATTGAGGAGTATTTTCACCGTTCATTCAGTCCTAAACTCGAAAGCAGTGCCACCCCAGCAATCACTCTTCAGAGCGCTTCACAGCCTATTTGTTGTACGTTATTGATTGCATCTATCTGTCTTTCTCTTTTATAAAAGTCTTTCACATCACACTTCTTCTTCATATCACTGGGAATGCGGCGAAATAGCTCTATTACTTCAGTCGGCTTAGATTAGACGACACGTCTTATACAAAAGATGTTTATGAAAGGCTTTTTTTATTCCATCAAGAGCTTCAAACATAATGCTCCTCTGTGTCTGTGCCAGGCGTTTTCATTCACAGGTAGGAGAGTGTGAGATGCCGCTGTAGTAGCGCGATGCATATTCATGCATAAATAAACAGCAATGAACAGGTTTGACGTGCTGACACCCTCGTGGTTTCGTGGAGCTGAGTTATGGTCGACTGTTGCATAATAACATCCATAATAGCAGTGTTTTCCTCACACCTCAGAAGCCTTCACGGCACGAATCATTCAATCAAAGCAGGTGGTGCTATTTCTGCAGAAGCTTTTGTTTTTTCATTTCTGAATCTCTCGTTTTTCAAGGAACGTGTTTGCTGTAACACTTGTCTTGGTGTAACGCACAGTCGGACCCCCGTTGGTTTCATCCGTTGCGTTTGTTTTCGTTTTCTCCGTGTATCTTCTCTTACTTGCTCGGTTGTTTTGCTGTTGTTTCTGTGCTCTTGTGGTCACGAGATATGATTTGGCTGTCGGTGTCCAGGGCCCGCTGACACGGGGCCAATGTAAAAGAGTTTAGGGCCAACCGAGAGAAGTTTTGATACACTGGAACATCTGGTCCTCAGTATTTTGAACTTTACGTTTAAGTTATGATTGATTGATTGATTGATTGATTGATTGGAAACTACAACTAGTTTCGAGAGTATCAATAACAATAGGTTCACCAAAAAAAACCTGCAAAAGAAATTGACATGTTTTAGACATATGCCAACATTTTTTCTTCTTGTTTTATGTAATGTATTCATTTAAATTACTTAAATTTATTAACACTTTTTATAATTTAGAATTTAGAGTAATTACAATTTAAAATAATGCAAAAGAAAGCTATTTTACATTATGATACATTATTTTGTGATAATGTAAAAATACATTAAAATTTTAATATACTAATGTATAATATATATATATATATATATATATATTATAAAATAATATATATATATATATATATATATATATATATATATATATATATATATATATATATATTTTTTTTTTTTTTTTTTGGAAAAACTATTTTTAGATATAGTATATTATATATTAATAATTTAATACGTTTCTATTGCAAAGCCGCTAGAATGTTTGTAAAAAGTGCACGTTTGCTGTTAATTTTATTTTTTAATTCATTTATGTGCATGAGCAGTGGTAATAATTCCTGCTCCAGTAAGTCACTAAGTCAAAGTGTCTTTAAAGCTTTTATCCTCTAACAGCTAGTTTGTTTAACTGCATGGGTTTGAACAGCAAAGGCATCAACATTAGGGCCGCATTACGTCTTCGACTCCACGTTTAGATAATTCCCCGAGCGTTTCTGCAGCCACGTGAACCCTGCAGGCTTTCCACGTCCTCCCGTCGCTAGGAAAATCAAACCTTTTAGTTACAGGAGCACTGCGGGGACTTCGCGGAGCAGCAGACAGGAAACCAGGGCTTCAGAAGTCAACAGAGGAATGATCTAGATGGCAGAGGAAAACGTCATCAATTCGCGGCTGACGGCAATAGAGCCCGGCTCGGCTGATTTATGGCACGTTGCTGTTTTTTCCCAGCGTGCTGTTCCTCCTCCTCCGCCGTGGCATTGAGTTATTACCCAAAGTGTGAGCAACATACCTGTTAGAGATCAATCCGGCACTTTCTCTGTTTGCGGGAACCTGCTTGACTTCGATGTTCGCAGCTTTACCCGCATTGATATTTCGCTATTGATTTTTCCTCTGTTCATTTCTTGCCTCCTTCAGCACCTGGACTGATAGGCCAGTTGTGTTTAGCCGGTTTTATTGTGATGTGACAAAGACGGATGTGACATTGTCCTCTGTGGGCCGCTGGATAGTGGAAGTGTTAATGAAGCCATTAGCACAGTCCGAGTGAGAGGAGAGTGTGGCGAAATTACCATTATTCCGCCACCATTAAGTCGTAATCTGCCAACTTCTCTCCCTCGCTGTCATTCTCTCCATTTCCAGCTCTTTCTCTCCTACACTCGCTGATCCACTTCGACTGTCCCGTAAAGCTTCATTAATTCATTTGTTATCAAAAGCAGTTAACCACCAAAAGAGTGCGGAGGAGTGAAGAGGGGGGGGGGGTCGTAATAACGTATACTATAATTACCATCCACACCAGCTTCCAAATGCACGAGAAAAATTGGCTACACAATTCGTAAATCTCATTACCTCAAAACTCTCATTCTTACGAAGAGACAGAAGCTCGTCTGCCTGTCACAAAAGCAAGGAAAAAAAAAAAAAGATCATCACTTAAAGGCGTTCGGGTAACCTTGGATTTATCTGAAGTTGAAGAACTTTCTCAGTACTTTGTCGTCTGTGGCGTTCAACAGATTAGGAACGTTCTGGAAAGCCCACAGCTCTCCGAGCTTCTTATTTCCTGATGGACTGTGACTAATTTTAAGCTTGTTTAATTAAGTGCAAAAAGCCTCTCTGGTGCACAACGCCGAGTTGACGGGAGAGCGTTCTTTGTCAAGGCCTATGCGTCGGAGACTGAATTTGGGAAGTTAATCATGATGGTTGGAGATAATGGAATTTCTGAAATGAATAACGATATCTGAAAAGTTTGTGCGCCTTTGTACAAAAACAATTGTTGTTTAGGGGCCCTCGAATATTGATTGTTCACTTTGTAAACTGCAAAGGAAAGAAAAAAATATTTGTTGTGGCATCCAAAATAAAAGTTGTTTACATAATATATCTATTGTACTATATATATATATATATATATATATATTTATGTATGTGTGGAAAAAAAAAAAATTTATATATATATATATATATATATATAAATATAAATAAATATATATATATATATATATATATATATATATATATATATATATATATATATATATATATATATATATATATATATATATATATATATATATACACACATACAGTTTATATTTTGTAAACATTTACATGTATACATTTATATATTTGTATTCTTATATTTTATATAAATATATTTAATATATAAATAACATTTTTCTTTGATATATGCATGAATATGTGTGTGTGTTTGTGTGTGTGTGTATATGTGTATAAATATGTGTATATATTTATGTATGTATATATGTGTGTGTTTGTGTGTGTGTGTGTATATATATATATATATATATATATATATATATATATATATATATATATATATATATAGTGTGTGTTTATTATATATAATAAACAATATATTTGTTATTTTACTTGCTCTAAACATTTGACAGAATAAAACTGTGGCATGCATCCATTCTTCTTCAATAGTAAACATTACCTCAGGTAATTATTCAACTAAACAGTAATAAAATAAAGAACAAAGAAACAACAAAGCAATAGAACAAATTGAACTGTGGAATAGCTGTATTTTGTCACAGCTGTCTTAACCTGCATATTCTGACTTGCTTGATTCAGTACCTAGGGTATCGAATTGCTTTGTACAACGTAGTTTCTGTAAGAACATTGACTGCTGGTAAAATCCATCAAAACCAATCAGAACTTGAAGCTGTTGCCGAGAACGTATTTGTGAGGCCGTGAAGACGTTCAGTTTTAACTTAGGGGAATTGTTTCTCTAAATGAGTTTACTTATTGGCAGGGTCTTGCACTGAAAGTAATCGACAAACCTTCTGAATGGTAATTTAAATGCGTCTGATTGAAAACAATGAGTTGATTTCTCTCAGAATGTAAGTTTAATTGCCCCTTGTTTTATAGTCATTATATACAAATCCATGAATAGAGCAAGCGAGCAAAAAAAACACAGAAGAAAAAAGAACAAAGATATTGGCAGGAATGGCTGAGAGAGAGAGGAAACAACAGACGCATGCTATCTGGGCAAAGAAATCTTTAGAGGAAGTGTCATCTATACCAAAGCCGGTCCGCGTTTGTGTGTGTGTGTGTGTGCTGGTTTTCAATAATATTGATCAGGCCAAACTATGCTTATGCTATCAATTAACATTGCGCTTTCTCATTAAGGTCACGGTAGACGCAATCAGCAGTTGTTGATACGAAACCGCAAATGTGTTACTATCCACCCTACAGCATAGTCAAGCAACCGTAACAATACATTTACAACGAAAGCATTTGCTTAGTAAGAAGTGTGTCTTGTTTGGGTCATGTGATTGTGAACGATTTCCAATAGCATGCACACAAACAACTAGAGTTGTAGAAACTAGCTCATGGATTTATTGCCATCTGTTGTGATTTTTTTTTAGTCATGCATCGAAACCGGATTAAATGCGCTGTGTCAGATATCTGAGTTTGATACCCTAAATATTCATGAGTCAAAGCAAGCTACGCTGTTTGCACTTTACTTGACTTGAGGAAGTGTTATCAGCAGTGCAACGAAGACAGTTATGGTGTTAATATGTTAAAATGATGACCCAATCATTGGCGAAACATGTTTTATTAAGACCCTGAGTAGATTGTATTGGGAGTGCGTTGACGTGTTCGGTGTACGGTTTGACTGTGGTGGGCCTCTCGGTCTCGGGTGAGGGCCCGTTTCCTGTGGCAGGCTTCCTGAATGAGGGACCTGAATGGTATCTGAGCTTCACAGGAATGCCAGGTCCTGCGCTGCTCCGTGAGCTGGAGTCTGCGGCCCCAGCGCTCTGGCGTAACCGCGGCGGGTCGGGGTGGGGGATGCAGATAGCACAGGCCCTGTGGATGGAGATAAGGGTGTCCTGGCAGCCATGAGTGAGGATGGGGAGGGGGCACTAACAGCCCACCGCACCAGCGCAACCTCTTTCACTGGTTCACATGGGTTGATGTGAGGTTGAGAAACATGCTGCGGGCATGAGCCATAAATTCTGTAAATCTATAAAGTGGTTTGTGAATGGACTCACAGTGGAATGTGAAATCATGGGTAAAGTATTTGATGTTTTGGCATCCAAGATGTTTTTTAAAATGATACTTTTTTCCCTGCGTTACAAACCACAGTGTGCTGTGTATGTTCAGAGCATAATTCTTCCATTAGTCACTGTACATGAGGCTGTAACAATACTGTGTACTATATGACAACTGATTATAATCAACCAGCGTTGTAGTATTAGAGAACCTTCTCAAGAAGAAATATAACAAATATTTTTATAGACTAAATACAAATCCATTTTTTCATTGTCTTGATTGTCTTGAGCGTTAGGTTCAGTCTTGACTCTGAAATTTGAAAACCTTCTTCAGGTGTTGTCTTGACTCAGACTTTTTTCTGGTTGATCCTCTTCTTGTCTTGATCATGACTTCACTTTAGAACCTCCGCAGGTGTTGGCATTGACTTGGACACTTCAGACCCTTTTCTAGCATCTGTCTTGACTTCAACTCAATGTTCTTCCAGTCTTTTGTCTTGACTTGTCTTGACACTTTAGACCTTCTACATGTCTCAGTCTTGACTTAGACTGGTCTCTTTTTATGTCTCAATCTGGACCCAGACAATTCAAACCCTCTCCTAGCACCTGTCATGACTTCGACTCAATCCTCTTCCAGTCTTTGTCTTGCCTTCAATATTTAGATCATTTACATGTCTCCGTGTTGACTCAGACTGGACCCTCTTCAGGCTTAACCCTTCTCTACCATCTGTCTTGACTCAAACCTGACCCTCATCTGGTCTTTGTCTTAAATCTGACACTTCAGGTCTCAGTCATGTATCGGTCTCAACCCACTTCTAGTGTCTTTCTTGATTTAGACTCGGTACTCTTCTGGTCTCAGTCGTGACTCAGACACTTCAGACCCTTTTCAGGTCTTGGTTTTGACTTAGACTCAATCCTCTTCTAAGATCTGTATTGTCTTGGACTTGACCCTCTTTTTGTCTTGATTCAGACTTCGACCCTCTTCAAATCTCGATCTCGATCTTAAGACCTCTTCAGGTCTCATTCGTGACACAGGCTCAACCCTTCTCTACTATATGCCTTGACTCAGACTTCACCCTCATCTGGTCTTTGTCTCGATTCTGACACTTCTGACACTTCACACCCTCTTCAGGTCTTGACTCAATCCTCTACTAAAATCTGCCTTAAAGAGGACTTGATTTTCTAATTTGATTCCCACAATGAATTTTAAATTAGGTTTATGTCAACAGGCATCCGGATCTCATGAGGAAAAAAAACTATTTTAAAAGATGGCAATTTCATATAACGTGATTCAATAATGTACCATTGGTCAAAGTGTAAAATAGCTACTAGAGTTTGTTGGAATAGGCTTGTTTTAATTCAACTCATTTTAAAAAGTGAGGCGACATGGACATTGACTGTAACAAAGTGTAGATTAAAAAAAAGTTTGGGAATTAATCTGAACAGCAGATGTAATAAAAATCTAGCAACAATTTGATACTGCTAACTTTGGCCCAACTGTCCAACTGGTTCTTTATCAGAAATGGCCATTCTAACAGTTGGTGAACATGCGGATAAGACTGTGTCCAACAGACTGATAAAAACCTGTGAACCCTTGCTTCAGATGGTCAGTGGTGGTCTGTTGGTGGTTTGTGGTCTGAGACTAGGTCAGATGCTTCAGAAGGCCAACAAAGAACGGAAAAAGTGCAGTAGATACTGTCATAGGAGTTCAACCTGAGACTCAGAGGTTGCATGTTTCACCCTGTTATACAAACATCCCTGAGGTACAAATGCAAGCGAAACACTCATCGGAACAAAGCACCCAACACTAAACAGACGGCTGTGATAATGGTGAAGGCTCATAGCCAGATTGTTGTCTAGAGGCGTTAGCGGTAATTGTGCGGCTTTTTTTCAGCTCCTCCTTGCAGATGCTTGAGCGAGAGGGATGTGTTGAAGAGTGGTAGCACATCTGAAGAAGGTGCGCTGTATGTGTGTGTGAACACTGCCTTGAAGTCATCACAGAATAATCACATTTACAAGATGATCGCACATGAACACCACCACAAAGTTGTAATTACCAGTAGGAAACTGGATTTTCTGTGGGGGTGCTTTAGTTGGGGGTGGAGTTAAAGAGACATGACAGAATCAAATTTGTATTGGTCGTAATTACAAGTGATGCATCATGTTATATGATACAGATGAAACAATGATTGTTATCATGCTAACTGAGAAATGTCAGAAGGAATTTTAGAGGGAATACTAAAACTACAATTTGTTTTAATTGGCAAGAATACGAGGAATGTGTGAGGTAATATATACTACAAGTATTATTATTATTATTTTTAGTGTAGAGGTCTACACTAAAAACTATGCTATTGTTTTATAATGTAAGCTGTTGCAAACAATTTATTTTAGCTACATTTAAATACATTTTGTTGAAAGTTAGTCAACTGAATTTTTTATTCTTATTTTTTAGTTTATTTAAATGTAGCTAAAATAAATTAATTGCAACCGCTTACCTTAAAAATATAAATGTGTAGTATATTCAGTACTTTTTTCAGTGTATTTCAGTGTATGCTCACTAAAGGCTATATGTATTTTGACCAAAAATACAATAAAAACAATAATATCATGAAATATTATTACAAATTAAAATAGCTGTCATCTGTTTGAAAATGTTGTAAAATGTTATTTATTTCTGTGATTTTCAGCTTCATTACTCCAGTGCCACGTGCTCCTCCAGAAATCATTATAATTTGCTGCTCAATAAACATTCCTTATTATTATCGCTGAAAAACAGTTGTTGATTAATATACGTTTCCAAAGCATCATAATTTTAATTTATTATTTTTTAATAATTTTTTTACATTTTTTTCTTCATTAATTGAATTTTTTATAGCATTGATTTGAAATGCAAATCTGTTGTAACATAATAAATTAATGCAAAAAAATTCTTAGATTCTTAGAGTCCCCAAAATTTTAAGTTGTAGTGTTTGTACATTTTGTCTTTTTTAAAAAAATTTTTATTAGATAAAATACGCCTTTTGAAGAGTTCACAATACATAACCATTAAATTCTCTATGCATTTCAGCTGTTGCCATGTAATGCACTTCAGATGCTCACAGCCCTTTATCACAGCAAACAATTAGTCACAACAGGAGGCAGTTGGTGAGAGTGAGCGTTGACGTAATCTACGCTCCGCTGTGTTGAGGTTTTGTTTGTGTGTGTGTGTGTGTGTGTGTGTGTGTGGGCTCAGTGGTCTACAGACCCCCCTCTCTACCAGCCACGGGGGTGGGAAGTGGGTCGAGTTTGCCTATAGTGTTTTGATAGCCCCATCCGCCTCTCTTTGATACACTCTGTCAAGAAGCATGCTGAGTTCTGCCTCTTTGTCTTGTCCCAGTGCTTCACGAACAAACCGCGGCTTTAAAACCGAACGTACAGTATGCGCGATGGACCACTCGCACGCACACCCATACGCAAACAAACAAAGCCCGTATAAACAGCCATCCATCTCACTCCCAATCGAGAGAGTGACAGGGCATATTGGCTGTTGCTCAGACCGGTTTTGTATGGATTGTTTTAATAGACCGCATCCCTCCTTTGTCATGAAATATTCCCCGCACGCAGGAGAGTCGCATTCCCTCAGACGTATTGCCATGACAAATCCTGCTTCTTGAATTGACAGAGGCAGTAATTTTAGATGAATATGGTTATAATGTCAGTCATTAAATCCATTGTTGTCAAATGCAAAGGCCCAAATCTCAATAATAGTGTTTATATTGTGATACGCGAGTCGTTTATTTTATTATGGTAATGTGAGAAGAATGCATCCGTGGCCATTAAATGATATAAAATGCGTTTTTGAAATCAAAAGACTGCGGAACAATGATTATTTATGCCGTGTCCCTCCGCTGTAACTCCCATTAAAATGATATCCTTGTTAATTACACGAACCGACTGCAGAATTTATTTTACTAACCGGAGAGGGGATTTTGTAGTCTGTGTGCACGACGCCTCTAAAATTACAAATCAGGCTCTCAGCCAATTTTCTGGAGTAAGAGAGCAGATTCGAAACAATTCCTTAACATGAGTTCAGTTAAAACCTGGATTGAATCGTGCATTTAGTTTCAATCTTGACAGGATCCCACAAGGAATCGATATAAGGGTTTATTTGCAGCGTTTCGCAGCTGAAGTTGACGGGAGATGCCGTCTGCATTGTTTTTTTTTTCTCTTCTTCTCAGTGTTTCCCGCTAACAAGCTCTTTATCCAGAATGGCCGCTCGCTAAAATATGCAATTTGCAAAGATGCTCAGTCTAAACTCAGACTTCTCTCGTTTGGCGCCTGGCCGAGTTTTTCAGAGCTGTATCCATTACTATCATCTTCCGGATGCCTTGACAACACAAAAGAGCCTAGCTTTGTATCAAATATTTACCCTCAACAATAGCTCAACAAGAGAGTCGGCTTCGCCTTAAATTCCGCTCATAAACGTGACAAGTTGTGCTCATTTGAAGTCGTTTGTGGCTGCATGTTGACAACGATCATGTAAAATGGAAATAAAAGCAGGAATATTTAAATAGGCTGCGCAAATCGCTGGCTTCTAGGGGGGAATAAAAGGCAGGCAACAAAATAAAAAAAGAAAAACAGAACAAATGAACAAATAATGTTTCCAGACGCACTCAAAGGACGAACTGTCACACTTGTTTGGCTTTGGAAAAAGCCTCCCTGTTCAAAAGGAGATTTCTGATCTACGAAACACAAGTGTTCGGCATGCATAATGCATAATGGCCGATGGGGGGTAGGGTGGGGGGCTGTGTGGGTCAGTGGAGAACACTCACTTCAAGAACAGAATCAAACAGATGATGGGGTCTACAGTCAGACATTTGTGGTCAATAGAGGACCTATTAGAGGGAGGCATGTCGCCACAGAGCAATGAAGACTGCTGGGATAAGACAACGCCGATATGAACGGCATTACATATTTTCAGGGGGTGTGGGGGAGGTTGCATTCCCTGCTGTGCCCCAACCACAGATCATTTTAAATATGTTACCCTTTAGGTAGGTAGGTAGGTAGGTAACTAACTTACTAACTAAATAAATAAAATGGACTGGTTCCGTGATTGTATTGTAGTGTATTGTAAAACAACAGCTGTCTCTGTTCTGGGACTCTTGTTTTAACGTGTATTTTGCTCTTTTTCATCAGCGTTCTCATTTATGCGATTAGTTTCTGTTTTCTTGGTCTCTAGCTTGGTTGCTGATTGTGTTCACCTGTGTCTTGTTTATTTTCCTGTGTGAGAATTTGCAGTATTGCTAAATCTTTTCTGTTACCAACCACGCTCTAGGCTACCTAATGCCTCCCAGTGGGTTTACAAAGTACATCTATATTTATCTAGACCACTAGAAGTATGAACAGCAGATTAAGCTGTGGTCCAACCAGAGATAAGATGTCACGCAATTAATTAATCGAGCGCGTAATATCCGCTATCTGCTTTAAACGTCTCACAGAGGTCATGCGGGACCACATGCTCCGTCTCGTCCCTGTACCGCACATAACCCCGGCTCTGCTCCAAGAACCCAGTGCCATCCAGGTGGCTCGAGCAGCTGTGGAACAGGCTCCGCTCGGCTCTTTCCTCCTCGCCTGACTTCATCTCGGGTCTGTATGGGCGTGCAGCTGTTCCATTCGGCGGTACAGCGGTCCAACCACAGGCTATAAATAGGGTAGGACATAACATGTCAACAAACATTAAACCTGCTGGATTGTGGGAGTTTGAGGGGAGTTTGGTGAGATGCGGTTGGCTCGTATCGAGTTCGCTGCAGGATGTTGACGTTCCTTTAGCCCAGCATGGCAGGAAAATGTTAGAGCTGCTTGTTTAGCTCTAGTCAATGCGAAAGATTTGAGTCCGTGCTAGGCGTTTTCAAAGCGTTCTCGTATTCTTTAACAGGCCGAAATCCCTAAGGAACTGCTCGGTGGAGTTCCATAGCTGTAAGAGAAGTCACCTTGATGACTTTGTCAGCTCTGTGTTCATTTGAGCTCCTCCGTGTCCGGGGGAAATGAGACCCAGCTGGAAAGGTGACTGAGCCAGAGGGGTACAAACTTTTTCCTCCCAGGCTGCCAAATTACAATCACTTTGGTGACTTTACTCAGCATGTTATCCTAAAAATCAAGGTAGAAGAGCATTACCTCCTTTCCAAAAGAAAAGAAAAGGGGAAAAAAGATTTCTTTCCTTCGCCCATTGTGTCTTCCTTTGTTCTTGTGATTTATGCTTTAAAATTAGGTCATTCTGCTTCTTAGCTTTCCATTTTTTGTTATCGTTACTGCCTTTATCTTTAGAAGCTTGCCCTAAATATGATAATTTCACAACATACAATGGCTCTCTGCCAAAATCAAGCGAGCTGTCTATTTTCTACATAAGCAGCTGTCTTCTAAGGGGCCTTTCACACCGAACATGATTTTGCATTTAATTGCACTGTATTTACATTGTTTTTCTACATGCATGACAAACATCCTTTTTAACACCGTGCTCACATTTTGCATCTTTTGCAGCATTCTGTGCATGACATAGGTTTTTCAAAATGCAGCGCTCAAGTTAAAAACACGTAAACCCCGCAATTGCTCTGCCATGTGTCTTTTGAAGCGCAGAATCACATTTTTGTGAACAATCTACTGTAGATAGACAACAGACCCGGACATTATATGAATATCTCCTTGCCTAAAGTAAATGGCAGACTTTATTTTCAGGCGAATTTGGTGTTAGCATGTTGCTAAGCTAACAAAACAATACACTATTAACAACAAAAAACACTACAGTATTGCACAAAATAGCTGCGATTGTATTAAACCATAGCATTGCCACTTTTTGTTACTGAATGAATAGTATCGTGGTACTCAAGTTCCAAAAATAATGATTAAAAAAAAAAATGCTGGTTAGTTATGTCTTGAATTAGTTTTTTTCCAACAGGGAAGTCCGAGTATTAACGTATTTTTTCATTCAAGTCTGATGAGAAGTCTTGAATGAACGTGGGCTCGAGTCCCAGTCTGATCTTGTCCAGGTTTCGGTATTATAACCCTGCTTCTTCCACCATTTTGCATGCGTTTTTTTCACAGTGCAATGCATCATGGGAGTGCCTTAAATTCCCCGAAAAGAAGCTACCTTAAAAGTAACACCGTAACGCTGCCTTCCATTTACAACAAGCCTCTGTGTTGGGAATACGCCTACTTAGGCAGCTCACTAGGCTTTGGAACGCAGCCAGCGTGGTATTTATTGGCGCATCAAAGGAAGTTTCTTTGTAAATAAATTCATGCGAACGTTCACAGTAAATAACATTTTGCTTTGATTGGAGGAGCTTGCCGCTTGTGCACCGTATAGATAATTATTGAGGTGCGTTATTATCAGCGAGGGAAAAAAAGACACATGCTGTGATTATCCCGCAGAAATCAAATCCCGTCATCTCCAGATATCCGTAGCCGGCATAATCAGACCGAAGCCTTTTCGATGTCCTCTACCGCCAATTAATTACAAAGCGGACCTCTCGAGCCCGGAGGCCCAAACCTTTGTCGCCGAGAGTGTGTTTGCGAGTTAAAGAGAGCTCCAGCTCCGGACTCTGGCATATTTCTCATTAGACCCTCTGGAGACAGAATGACCTTTGACCTATTGGCTTAGTGACGGATGCTGCAGTGCCGCTGGTTGTCAGCTCTCTGGCAACGTGTCTGCTCTGACCTGCCCGGTCCATTTCACCATCACGCCGCATTTTTCAGGGTCTCAAAGGCCGATCGCTCTCCGGAGAGTTCAAGTCTTAGATCTGATTATATTCGTGTAATTTTTATTTAATGCCGCCACGTATATCGGATTTCCTCGCGGATGAACTGTGACAATTGGAACTAATGCAACTGGGGCTAAAAACCGTATTTCATCTGATGCCAAGTGCAATCCGTCTAGCTAGAAAAAACGACCCAGGGTTATTTATGGAGCGGCGTTTGTGGTTGTTGGATGACATGTAAATGCGCACTTTACAATAATATCTGCCATTTTGGCGTGACAAATTGATGTAGTGCAGAAGATACACTTTGAAAAGTGCGCGTTGGATAGTTTATGCTCAGAAAGAGGATTCTGGGATTAGCTGCTTTGTGGTGCCCGTTCATTCATCAGAATTTCCTGCTCAAAACCAATAGGGAATTTTTGGAAAGCGGTCACAGCGAAAGAATTCGAGGAGGAATGTTGTAATGCGCCTGCCTTTATTGTGAGCGTCGCGTGTTTGAAACGATATGACATTTTAGTCAGCGGATAGTGGGATTATTTTCATTTTGTTTGAAATGTCTTTTGGCCTTCTTACAGACCAGCGACGAGGCTGGAAACACGAGCCGATGTTTTTAGATTTCAATTATCAGATGTGAGCTTTGTGAGTTTTATGATTAAAAGACATTTTTGAATTACTGCATAACTACAATAATAGGGCGATTTTTATAACCCAAGGGAAATTTTTTTTTCAGCCAGATTTTCATTTTTATTGGCCTCTGCTATTATAAAGGAATGTTATGGGTTCAATACAAGTTAAGCACTATTAAATATCAACTGTCAAATTCAGAAATAAATTTCAACTCGTCTCCTCAGTTAACTAAATATTGTGCATTAACTTCTTTACATTTTTTTTTTAGCTATTTAGTTTTTTTTTCTACAATTAAGCAATGCATTATTATTAAAAGGAAACTTTTAATGTTACAAATATTTTCTCCTTTGTTAATTAAATCATTGCTTTTGAACGTATTATTCATCAAGCAATCAAAAATTGCATAGATTTTTACACGTTGTTTTGAACAATTCAAACTTTTTAATAGTAAAGACATTAAATTGGTTTCTCCATATTCAAAAAACATTAAGAATCTGAATAATTTTCTATGGCGTTAAACACAAAGTATTTCTGCTATTCATCTTGAATGAAGTTCAGCAGAGGCAGAACATTATCTGTACATCTTTAATTCAAAGAGTTTCTTTGTCAAGGAACGGATTTCATCAAAAAAAAAATGTATTGTCATATGTAGGCTATTTAAAACGATCAAGCGTAAAATGTATCAGGAATGATTAATAGAAGGATTTATGCTTATTAGCTAATATTTGTTTATTAGCATCTCAGAAGGGATTCTCATCAATGCCTTTCCTGCATGTCTCGTTTTCGAGTGATTAAATCAATTTCTTGTAAAGGGAAAGTGTTTTCTCTTCTGTCTTTGAAGGTTTGTCTGACTGCACTCATCAGCATGCGGAGCAGCGGTTGATGGGTTAACCCTTCATGTGCCGGCAGCGGGATGATTGGCCTAGGCTTTGTGCCGCCTCTCTCTCTTTCTCTCTCATCTGTCCTTGGGGGCCTCCCCCCCCCCCCCATCACCATGTCTGGGCCTAGAGCCCGTTGCTATGGTAACCTCAGGAAGAGTTAATGCAGCAGGAGACTGAAATTGTATTATCTTCTATTTTTCCCCCCTCTCCTTTCTTCGTTTTTTATTTTATTACTATTATTTTTTTTTTTTAGCTGAGTTGGTGGTGGGGAGAAGGAATATTGGTTCATGTGTGATTTCTAATAAAAATAAAATATTGTCTCTTGGGGAGGGGGCAGTTTTGGGTGAAATAAGACCCATTTTATTTGTTCTGTTCTTATTTTAGAGTTATTTTAAAGCGGCAGACGATATATCGGACATGCTGATTAATCGGTCTAAATATTTGTGGTGTAAAAAAATTGACATTTATGGCATTTGTCTTTCTATCTTTACCTATTTTCGCTTCTTTGGCTCTCTCATCTTCATCCATGTGCACTTCATCACCCTCCCACCATTTCCCTTTTGACACTTGAGCTCTATCGAGGGCTTGTTTGCTCTGCTCCTACCACTTGTCTCACTTCATGTTTCTGCCCATTCATTGACAGTGATGAGTGCGGGTCGAAAGGCTCCACTCAAGACCACCGGATTTGCTTGAAATCCCCATATTAACCGTATTGTAATCCCATCGTCCGCTTGTGATGAACGAACCGGAGAGATGTGTGTTTTAGCAACCGGAAAATTAATAGAGGGTCTGAACGGAATCTAGACGAAACAGTGAGACGCGTTGGGAGAGGAGGCAAGAAATTATACGCCAGATCTGAGATTGAGTTTAGACACGCTTCTGTGCATGTTAATTTATGAAGCTGGTTTAATGACAATTCAGTACAATCATGAGTTATTCATGTTTGAGTCCTTTAGAAACTATCATACTTTTATTTCTGGACTTTTAAAGATGCTATTAGGGCACAGTTCAGAATTTGATGAGTTTCAATCATACACACACACACTATATATATATATATATGTGTGTATATGTATATAAATATATATATATGTGTGTATTTATAATGTTATGGGTACCAAATGTCCCCACAAGGATAGGAATACCAGTAAATTTTGACTTTGTGGGGACATTTATTAGGTCCCCATGAGGAAACGAGCTTATAAAACATACAGAATTCAAATTTGTTTTAAGTCTAAAAATGTCAGTGGTTTCCTGTAAGGGGTAGGTTTAGATGTAGGGTTGGTGTAGCACAATAACACATACAGCCTGTACGGTATAAAAAAACATTACGCCTATGGAGAATCCCCATAAAGCATGGAAACACAAGGTGTGTGTGTGTGTCACTGCACCACGCACACACACACACACACGCACATACTGTTGCAAGTGTCTCGAGGTGGACTATCAGTTCCTGTACAGTTAAAGTAAGAGGGTTTCACCCATTATTCTAATCTCTTCTTTGTCTTCACTTTCTGTCCTGATAACCCGCTTGTTGGTTGCGTTTGCATCTTATCTCATGATTCTGCTCTGTAGTACTCTTTTTCTCTCCCTGTGGGTGTTTTTTATAGAATGAGTGGTTTCTATGAGTGTCACTGTTGATTAATTAGCGTGCGTTCACAGGGACTGCCTCTTGTCGCTGGTTAAAATGCCATTCACTTAGTGTAGCTACTTAGAGCTATTTCAGGCTTTGATCAGTCATTTTTACATACGAGTGTGTATACTGTCGACCCAGCATCGCTAATATCATCATAGCCTAGTTCAATATTATCACTGGTCTCTATTTCCAGCTCTGTGCGAGAAGAGAGATCTCATTCCAAACAGCAGAGCACTTTGAATATTTATTCGGTTATCGTTCTGTATATGCCTTGTAGCTTTACCTCTGCGACAAAAAAAATCTGAATTTAGTAGCGAGTCAAACATGTAAATGAATGTCATCCAAAGAAAATTACCCTTGATGGTGTTTTGTGGTTAATTGTCTATTCGCAAGCACATCCACCACGTCTGAGCACTCCAGATAAGCAGAAAAACTCACAGTCAGGCAAAAATGATTGCTACATTTGCAGTTAGTTAGCTAATAAGGCAACTAATGACAAAATTGCACCAACAAAAGTATTGAGTTCGCCTTGTTTTTCTCATTGGAAATATATGTGTGTGTGTGTGTGTGTGTGTCCACAATTAGATTGGTGTATTTACTCAGATATTCAGCAAAGCAAACTCGACAATTATGTTACTACGGATGCACTGATAACAGTGCCGGTTTTGGCAAATTATTTACAGATATTATCATGTTTGAATTTCATTTTTATATACTCCATCTCATTAAATATTAATTTAGCCTTAAAGGGACAGTTCACCCAAAAAATGCTAATTCTGTCATGATTTACTCACCATCAAGTTTTTTTTTTTTTTTCTTCTTCTTCAATTAGTTTCTTTCTCCTGTTGAGCAAGAAAGGATTCATTAAAATAAATGAATAAATAGTCGACGGTAGCCATTGAATTCTATACTACGGAATGCAACTGTATGGCTACCACATTCTTCGGAATATCATCTTTTGTGTTCAGCAGAATAAAGAAATTCACACAGGCATGGAACTACATGAGCGCGAGTAAATTATGCTGGAATTCACGTTTTATTGGTCAACTAACTGTTTACTAACTTCAATGAAAATCATATTTTTTGCACCTGCAGTTATAAAAAAACCAAACAATTAACCGTAAGGGTTGTAAATACAAGTCGTTTATATATACGTAATAATTTTTGTCAAATAATTTGTCACATTTTACTGTATACGACGCTAAAGAAGCCAAGAAAGCCCCAATTATATTTTATTGTACTTTATTTCCCATTAGATAAAGTATGTTTGCGCACTTTAGAGCTACTTTGGGTATATAAGCCGCTTAATGTCAAGACAAAGTCATTTCACAGTCTCTTTAAATACAGCAGAGTATGATCATTTTATGTCATGGTAATGAAATAGCAGTAACCCTAATGCCCAAACATTTATTGCTTTAGTTTGAACATTTTTGCCGCTATTATTGTTGTTGGTGGTGGAGCAAACGATTTGAATAAAACCACTTACTTAAGATTCAATTTCTGCCAGCACTACTGGGGAAAATGAATGAAAAATAATCCAAGCAGTTTATCCGACGTCATGAATAATGCACCTCCGTGAGAAAGGTTTCACATTCGCCCGCTCATATGGCTTGCTTTATGTACCAGTCTTCATTGTCTTTGCCAATGGGGAAGCGTGAGCCAAAAATCAAAAAGCGTTCTTGCCAAATGAATCCAATGTGGCTCCAGCGAGCATTTCTTTTTTTTTTTTCTCCTTCCTGGCTCAAACAGTCGACTTCAAACTCCCAGCAGTGACACATACTTTCCTCTTCAACAGCTTTCCTTACCCCATGTGGTGGACATTACCCTCTAGACTGACAACTTCTCCAGTTTCCTCCAAACTCGCCGGCTCCGTGTGTGATGCCAGATGACTGTTATTAGGACCCCTCTGTAGCCTGAACACAGAGCTCTGAAAGGTCACTAAAAAAAAAAAATCACTTAGAAAAAAGACAAAGGGCGAAAGAAACAAGAGTTGGCTGCCAACAAGCCATGTGCTAATAGCACAATAAAACAATACTGTTAAGCGCCCCTGAAAATAATTGCAGATCTGTGTTTTTATTTGCTAAGGCTCCTGGGTAATAAAGCGGGTAACGTTCAGTGCTAGCAGTAAAATGCGTTCGACCACATGTGGAAAAGAGAGAGCGCGCTGTCCCGTTGACCATTTTTATTTGGAGATGAAGGGATGGGAACGCAGTCCTGCTAGAGTCGTTATTATAAAACAACGGCATTGGGTTTATATTTGATCCCTTTGTTTTCATAAGATGGACCGATTGTGTGATCTAAAAAGAGATTCGTTAAAAAGTAGCGCTGCTTTTTATTCGAAACACGCACTGCTTTCTTTACGCTGTCGAAAACAAACGATGAATATCCTAGCTTTTTCTTTTTACGTTATATGATGAAAGTGAATGGTGGACTGGGTCTGTCAAGCTGTGAAAGGACAAATAAATACAGTATATATCGTCTGTAAAGTATAAAATAGCCGCTGTAACGTAATAACTGATGACTTTATGGAACAGATCTGAGTGTATAAAGAGTTCATTTGTAAAAAAGATTCAAAAATCACATATTTTTTGCACATAATATTACATACACTAGCTAACTAAGTTAACTAACTAAATTTATATATATATATATATATATATATATATATATATATATATATATATATATATATATTAGTTGTGTAAAATGTATTACTTTTTCTGGTAAAATAGTTTGATTTGATTTGATTACAGTTACTAATGGCAATAAAATTGTTACTAAAATTACGAATGCAGTGTTAAAAATATGAAGTAAAAATGTTTTATGATCAGTATGCCAGAGATTGCGAGTCCTACAGCATTCGTGATTTCAAAATGTTACTCGATTTCACTTATTTTAGTCTGCGAATATAGTTTGGCTCCAGTTTAACAAGTAAATGTGCACACATTTGTCGCAGCAACACTAATGTAAGGAAATATGACTCATCAGAATGAGATCCTCCGCTGGATTAAACCTCGTCACATCACATTCTTCTTCTGAGGTAAACTCAAGACTTATTCTTCACGGCACGCCTTGAACCCGATGAACCTGAATGTGGGCGTCACATGTTTGCACTTCTCGAGCGCGGTTTCGCTATCACTTTATAGCTAAGCTCAAACGGTTAATACCGCACCTCACGTTATTTTATCACGGGGCTAAAATAGACTTCAAGCTTTCTTTAGATACATTTCTCATGCTATTTTCATTAATTTTAGTGACTCATTTCAGGATGATATTCACAGACCGAATAAAGACTGAAAATGCAGAAAGCGCACCATATTAGTTTTATTTTTACAGTAAAAAGATAATATTGCAGTGTCTTTGTGTATTTTTCAGTTAATATTAAATGAATGAAATAACTACAAATTCCACTTGTTAGGTTTGCTAACTCGAAAAGTAAAGTAAATTTGAAAGTGAATTAATCAATAATTTTTTAAATGCAGTAATCGGTAATGTAATCCCATTACAATGTTAAAGATGTAATTAGTAATTTGTAGTGGATTACTTTTTTGGATTAACTTAATTTATCCAAAACTGTATGTATACACACACACACACACACACACACGTGTAAGTGACTTTTAAATTTTATTCTGTCAAAACCATTCACTCTGGACTTTTCCCTTTCAAGGACACTCAGACCGTATGAAAGAAGATGAAATGTTTTGTCACCCATGTTGTAGAGCAGGATCTCAACAACCGTATCCGCCTTTGAGCTGCTGCCGAGACTGAATAGACAAATTTGTGTATGTTGCTGCTTAATAATAAACCGCGTACAGGAAAGCCAGAGCCACTTAAAGATCTCTTAGAGACAACAATGAAGCTGAAGGAAATACAGCCGAGTAAAATTTCTCTCTCCTGGGACTTTTGTTCTCGATGTGTTCTGTTTTTCGTGACAGGCCCAGTCAGCTGACTCTTTCTTTCCATCAATGAGGTGACTGGAGAGTCATTATCCGAAGATTAGCGACAGTATCAGGTTTTGCACGCGGAGCCCTTTGGGGTCAAAGGACTTGGCAGGCCGTCGGCTGCTCGCAGGCAGAAGCGGGGTCCGTAGCTGTAACTCACCACACCGCTGTGACCTTTAAGCACTGCTGGCCCGAGAGGAGGGAAGCGTTTATCAGAGCCACTCTCTGGGACTATCTGTTGACACGGCCTATCTGATCCAATAACCTTTGCCAATCATCTCCCCTTTTTCCCTCATGCCTTGCATATACCTCTACACTGCTGTTTCTTTTTCTAGTACTGTTTTTTTTTTTTTTTTTTTTTTTTTTTTTGGTTGCTGGGTTGAATTATGCTGGTTTTATGTTCTTCTGACCCCAATCAGATATGTTTTAGAGGTGTTACATCTTCAAAATAGTTGTAGGAACGCTTTAGCTATGCGTTTCCAAAGGTTTTCAAACTAGCAACCGTTTAAAAAGAACTTCTTAAAAGTCAAAACTTTCACAAAAATGATTCATTTTTAAAAGTTTGAGGTCCACACAGCAGCAAACGCATCCGCCTGAATGTGTTTTATCCATCCATCTATCAAAAATATTTAAAAATAAAAAAAGCCAACAAACCCAATCAGGTTTATTTTTATGCGTTATTATTATTAAAGTTATAATGGCATATAATTTGCATACTTGCAAACAAGCACAGCAAACCTTGAGCTTTTTAAAATCACATCTAATAAAGCGGGATCTAAAATGTTCTTTTTTCGACAGTCAAGTCAAGTGGCTTTTATTGTCTTTTCAACTACATATAGCTGTGCAGTACATAGTGAAATGAGGCAACGCTTCTCCAGGACCTGGTGCTACATGAAGTCACACTTACAAAAAGCCAAGACAAAATCAGTGTAAGGCAAAGACGTAATTAGTGCAAGAACACAAAATACAAGCAGCAATAAATATGAAGTGCACAACAATAAATACGAAGTGCAAGAATGCTTATGGGACAGGAAGGCCATTCAGGTGTGGTTATTGAGGAGTCTGATGGCTTGTGGGAAGAAACTGTTAAGCAGTCTGGTTGTGAGGGCCCGAATGCTCCGTACCTCTTTTCCAGATGGCAGGAGGGTGAATAATGTGTGTGAGGGATGTGGGTCCTGTGCTATATTGTGGGCTTTATGGATGCAGCGTGTGGTATAAATGTCCGTGATAGAGGGCAGAGAGACTAGTTAGTTGACTAGTTATATATTTTTTTTGTATTCAGGATTTGTTGCTCAATCAATATAGCCATTTTGAATTAATTTTATAATCTATGCATGTTAGGGAGAGTGGTCTGTAATCCATTTGTGTGAGAGGGCTTAACGTCTGTGACATATAAGATAGGGGTTAACACCCTTCTCAAGGAGCCGTACTGCATATTAGCGTAGTCCATTAGAACTGGAATTGACCCATTTGTGGGTATTCAGGGTCACTGCACCTTTCCAGACATGTTTAGAACCTGGTTATTTCGCACTGATTGGAGTGCTTCCATCAGTCTCTCCAGCTATTATGCCACTTGCAGGAATTAGCGATTCAAACCCACAGCCTGCTGCTTTGCCCTCCGAGAATACGAACATTTTGTCCCCCGCTTTCAAAGAATCAAACCCTTGTGAAGTAACGCTAATGATTATACAGATCTGACTCGAGATTTCAAAGTCCTGGACTTGTCTTTATTCAAGATGTCTCCTTAAATCAGTTAATTAATGTGAGATAAAACCCAATCCTTTAATTAAGAGCTAATTCTTTTATTAAGACGGACTTAAGTGCTTAAGGAAACAAAACTGTATTTGTCATTCCTTTCATTATAAGGGCTCTTTTAGCTTTCAAAGATATTCTGTTTTAGGTTTACGTGTCGTTAGCCAATGCGTGTGCCGCTTGCTGCTATCGAAACCCAGCTGCTTGAAAATTCAACAGCAGGCCTGATGGCTGGAATGGCGGAGTTGAGTATTTTACCATTTGTGAACCTGGACAAAAAAATCAGTCTTATGTTGCACGAGTATCTTTGTAGCAATAGCCAAAAATGCATTGTACGTGTCAAATTGATAGATTTTTCTTTTATGCCAAAAATCTATGAGATATTAAGTAAAGATCGTGTTCCGTGATGATATTTTGTACAAGAATTAGATTTTTTGGTTGGTTTTGCTGGTTTTTTCAACTTTAAAGGTTTACTCCACTCAAATTAAACTATTGTCATTAATCACTTACCCCCATGCCCTTCCAAACACGTAAAAGCTTCGTCGTCAAAAACACAATTTAAGATATTTTTTATGAAAACCCTGAGGCTTGTGACTGTCCCAATGGCTGCCAAACAATTACGACTGTCCAATTAAATGAAAGACGCCGCCTGAATGCTCCATCTGTCATCAGTGGTTCAACCGTAATAGTATGAAGCTACGAAAAATGCTTTTTGTACGGAAAGAAAACAAAAATAACGACTTTATTCAAGACTCGCAACATCCAGTGGAGGCACGTTACGCACGCAATAATCTCGTGATTTGTATTTACGCTTTGATTTGGTACGAACAGCATATCTTTCCATTGTAATGTGTTTCCATGTATATTACATTGATAAATATTTAGTAAATATTAAGTCCTTTTTTTGATTACTTTTACGGGTTTGAAATGACATGATTAATGACAAATGGATCATTTTGGGGTGGAGTAATCCCGATTTTCTTAATATTTAGATTTTTTGCACCTCAGATTCTAGATTTCCAAATAGTCGTGATCTCACACAAATATCGTCTAATCCAAACAAACCGCTTACATCAACTGTAAACTTGATACAGGTATCATACGATGTCCAAAATGGCACCAGTGTCTTAGTCAAACATGACAATTTCCCTTTCTGCTGGATGTTTTCAGAATAGCCCACATGGTTTTAATTGTGACAAGGCAGGTCAGTGAGGCCGAAGAAACGTCAGGTGGGGAAAAACACCGCAAAAATCACAACACAACATTAAGTCATTGGTTTTATCATGAGCTGCTTTGTTGTCAAATTATTTTATGCCAAAACAGCAGTTTTATTTACTTTTTTTTGGCATTTGATTGCTAATTACACATTCTGCTTCAGTCGAGTGAAGAGTGACACTTCGGGGTTTTGAGACTGAATTCATGCCAGAGAGGAAGCGCTTGCACAACGTCATCTTAAACGCATTGATTGAGGCCCTGACAGCTCAACTTTTATAGGCTAATTTAGAGCGCCTACGTGGAGTTTCTTCTCATTAAAACAATTCTTTGTGTTCTTAGACACATTTGGAACGTTTCTGCACCCAAAATAAACGCCATGTGCTTCACGCCCTCGCCTCGCTAAAGACTCGACGGTGAAACGCAGCTCTGGTGTAAAACAAGAGCGCTCTAAAAATCTCAATTCACTGCCCATCTGTCCAAAGACATTGAACGGTTAGAATCGCAGCCGGGGGCAAGTGAGGGTGGGCTGCGTTGATCTTTAATGACCTTGTTCTGCTAACAGGTATATGAGTTCGGTCTGAATGTAGTATTTATCAACGAAATACATTTATTTAATTGAAACTGTGTCAAAACCGCTACCAAATTGCTTTCTAGAGGCATTTATGTTTGTACGCCCTAATGCATATTAATTAATAGTTGATATTAACACCCAATTATATTTAATTGCATTGGTTATGCAGGAGATGGAAAAAATAAGATAGAATAAAAGCAGACTGGCTAGACTGGCTATTTGTGTCTGCATTCAAGCACAGCGCTCCGTGTGTTTAATTTAGTAGTTAATCACATTTTCAGAAAAATGCGTTTATTTTTACACTGAAAGAAATAATGAGCTTAGCAAGAACCTTATTTAATGCTCTTTCTAATTAGTTAACTGCAGAAGTTTTTAGATTGTGACTTTTACCTCACAAATCTGACTCACGTTTACATTTAGTCACCAAGCAGACACTTTTATCCAAGCGACTTACAAATAAGAACATAAGCAGTAAAAATCAGTGATCGGTTAGCTTAACACAGGGCACGTAGCTTTTTAATAAAAAGAAAACGGATAGAAAAGAATAGAGAAAGGTAGGGTTAGAGGCTGTTTTTGATAGCTGTAAAGTAAACACAAAGATTACAGAATACAAAAAGGAATAGAGAAGCTATTTTTATTTTAAGGAATCAAGCAGGTAGTAAAAGAATGGAGTAAGTAGTTTAAAAGGGTCGGGTTTTTTATAGAATTATAGAATGGAACTGAGAATGTTTTGGAATAGAATTGTTTCTCATACTGGTGGCATAAACTCCATGACGTAGGAACAAAGTCACAACTACAAATTTATATGACGAATTCTTTCCTTGGAATTCTGAGTTCAGATCTGACAGTTACGGCTTTTTTCTACTGAATTCTTCCGAATTGTGAAGGAAAAAAAAAAAAATTATATGTAGGTTACATTATTCCCAGTAGTTCCGCTCAAACCTTTCCTGACGTAATCTCACAGATTGTGAGTTTATGACCTCCATTTCTGACGAGATTCTTTCCTTGGAATTTTTTTTTTTTTCTCCTGACAGCAGGAATTCTTCATATATTCTGAAGAAGAAAGCAAAAAATGTAGCATTCACAGTTCTGCGAAAAAAATGAATTGCGAAATAAAAAAGCATTCCGTGGCTGAAATATCACCAATATTCACAATACGTTTTAACCAATATGTTCATTGAACAAACATGCGGTCCCATTGCCACCCGTAAAAAGAAAAAAATGTCCTTGCTTCGGTAACTGTGTTGCGTTTGGCATATTGAAGAGTAATTCCCTCCTGATCCAACAGACACTTCACAATGACGCAAGAGAATAGAAGCGTCTCTCTTTTTAAAGTAAATACGTGGCTCTTGTGATAGTGGCTATTGAAGTCCGTTAATGTTAAAGTAATAAACGCGGCTAGCTTGATGCGGTGGAACATGGCAGCGCTGTAATCTGTGTGATTGTGCTCATGGCGGGGCGTCACACTGACACCGGCAGTGAAAAATGGATGGAGCTTCTTGGCATATTTATGCGAAGGGACGGGAGGCTGGAGACTAATAAGAGAGGTGGGGCCCCTGCTGATGTGTGAGGCAACATCCTCCTGCGGTCCTCGGCCCTCTCAGGGACGTCTCTTTTAAAGGACGTGGGGAGAAAAAGGGGAGCTAGAGAACGGCTGGCAAAGCTCGCCGCTATCTTCTTCTTCAAAGGCACTGATTACCCAGCTCTCCCTCTTCATGTAAACGCTCTCGCGCATTCGGCCGGGGAAATGATGCATTTCACGGGAAGGGGGTATTTTCGGGAGGACGCGACACACTGCAAGCACAGAGGAAGCGTGACGTCGTGCTGATGTTTCAACTTTGTTTAGCGTCTTTTTAAAAGGGTAAATCCGCAGCGTGTTTGTGTATATATGTGTAGTTGGGTGTGTTTAAGAGACTAAATGTGTTGACCTTTTTAGCGGATGAAATTAATTTGAATAAATGGTAGTTAAGTAGTCATTAGGCAAGAAGAAAAGTCGTTGCTGGGTGGTGTGAAAATTAAAAAAATATATATAATAAAATTAATTTAAATTAAAACAATGTATAGGATAGCTGTAAAACGTCTCCAAAATATATAGAAAATATATACAGAATATTTAAGTGGTATTTTTTGGGGTTTTTTGCACTGTGTAACGCTTTTAAAAATCATAAAATTCAGTGTATATATTTTTACATGTAATAAATATTTTGTACATTGTAGCAATTTGTAAAAGATATTTTTTATAAATATATGTATTTTATATAAAAATGGTGGTTTTATTTATATATTCAGTTTTATTTATTATTCAAAATAAAAAGCCAACAAAGGCTAATAAAGCCACATTATTCAAAAAATATTGAATAATTATTCAAAAAAAAAAACATCTTTTTAGATGAGTCTTAAAGGTAGTCAAAGATGATATATTGCTAAATGTAAGTGTATTTTTTACTTTATTTGCAAAACTACGTAATGAATGAATAAGTGTGACATCAGTTAAAAAAACAGCTTAACGCTGTGTAAAGTTAAGTCATGAGTAATGTTATAACAGCACAGTGATAATGTTGTAGTAATAAAGCATTAGTTGACACATTTCTGCTGATGAGCTTATAAGCAGCAGCCCTTGATGCACTCGATATTAAATGAATCAGACACTAATATAGCAGTAATAAGTCAGTCTTATTCCTGTTTTAGCGGTTGGGTGTAATGAAAATTTGGTTTTGGCCACCTCCGATTGATGAGACGCCGCAGTTTCCGTCACGCTTGTTGCAATCGAAGCATTGTACAAACCTCTCGTTTTTGGACTTTTATCGGTCGCTTTATTATAGGCTTCGCTATTCATTTGTTCGCTATTTATCTAATTCCCGCTCCTGTTTATTGACGCTAATTCCACATACACGACGAAGAAGCGCTCCGATGAATGGGCTTGCGCGCGAGGAGACAGGAATAAAACTTTCACACTCCAGAATTCACAGATTAGCCTGCAGCCCACAGGTGCCACATCACCATGGGAACTGTTTGAAAAAGTGTTAAAGTTACTCAGAACTGCTTCATGCATTTAGAAAAAACTAATTTGATTTGTCTGAACTCGGTCTGCTGTTGCTGGAATTGAGATACTGGGCATTTTCGGTGAACGGTGAAATATAAATCTTCTTTTCGGCAATACAGTGTAAGGCTAAAAACAAGCGTCTTTTATTAAAATATATGTATACATATAAAGAAATCATCTAAATGACGCCATCTTATATATCGGTTATTATTTGCAAAAGTATGGTAAATTGATGATGGTATTTTTAATTTAAATTCCACCTCAACTACGCCTGACCCACATCAAATGCTTCGTGTCGTAATTGAAATGATTATTTTACCATGTCTGGCCTACATCAAATAATTAAATCAACAACGTGATGAAATGAAATTTGAGGCAATGTAATGATTCCTGCAACTGAAAGCAATCAGGGACTAACTTCACACGCAGAATTGCAAGGGTCCCAGAAGTTCATTATTTTGAAGTTAATTTGAAATTGGTGCTCGCTTTATTTTTTTTTTTGCCCACATAACAGAAACGGGGCTGGAAGGGCCTGGGGTTTCATTTCCGTGCTCTGTGCGCTGGAATCAGAGATCAAAGACACTCGTCTCGCTGAACCCCGCTACTGTCCCTCTCTCTCTCACACACACACACACACACACACACACGCTCTCACACACACACACGCTCACACTCCGCTTCTCTCTGCACATCCAGATTGAACTTTCCGCTTTTCTTTGTGTCTTGCATACAAGTCCGATCAAACTTTTGTTTTATATCTTTATAATCTTAATGTATTTATTTTAATATTATATCCAATGCAATATAAGATCACACACACTTTGACTTCAATATGCTCTATTATATATATATAACATACATGCTCATTCTGTCAGTCCTATCAACAATCTCACCCAGTTAAGTATTTGTTTGTTTGAGACATTTTGAGTACAACATTATTATTTGTTCATTTCTGGTGAGTAATTTTTTGGTGCGCCCTCAAATACTATCATTAAATTATATAATTTAGTGTATAATAACTAATAATAAAACAAGAATGCACTAAAAACTTTTAAATTTTTTTGCTCATTCATCAAAAATACAGTAAAACAGTATTAAGAGGAAAAACTATTACTTATTATCATTTATAATTTGATTATATAAAAAAAAAAATATACAATATATATATATATATATATATATATATATATATATATATATATATATATATATATATATATATATATTTGGATTATAAAAATATATATATATATATATATATATATATATATATATATGTATGTATTTTTATGTCATTTATTACTGTGATGGCTTTTTATTATAATTTTTTTATTATTTCTGGTAAATTTAGTATTTAATAAAAGTAATAGATTACTAGATAAGTTAATAGATTTAAGAAAGATTAAGAAAGTTTAAAATTTAACGTAATTTAAAAACTGTTTAAACTGTTTAACTTTAGTTGTTTCTTTGCTGCATCTTTTTTTTACTGTTGAATAAATTATATATCATGACAATAATACTAATGAACACTAATGTTTTTATTTGAAATATATTTTATTTATTTATTCATATATATTTACTGTCATTAAACTATATTATTTCGTGTATAAAGAATATATAGCAATTTTTTTAGCCACATTTTCTATCTTGCAATCAGCTATTGAAAAGGTCCACCGGTATTAATCCCATAAAATGATAGCAGTCAGTAACGTAGGACTGCGATTCATTTAGTAGTTTGTTTATTTACTTAAAAATGCAATAAAAATGTATGCGCTTAATCTTGCCCTGAATAAATGAGCGCATCGATAAAATGAATTTGATGAATATTTAATTGATTGACAGCCTCGGTAAAAACAATCATCAGCGGATAAATACACACCACGAGAGCTGGACATGTCAAAGCAGACCGTCGATTGGAAAAGGTTTTTAAAAGCATTAGATGTTTCTCCAGCTCGACTTTGCAGACACGTCTTCGGAAGAACATGGCTCATGAAGTCATCGCGGTCGCCTAGATGCGACTTAAACCACATTTGTTTTTCAGCAGCTTTGACAGACGCGTTATTTACATGCGGGGACGCCAACGTCCGTATCAGCATAACGAGGTGAAAACCTCCACCCACCAGAGAGACAACATATACATTTCTAAACTCCAGCAAGCTGCCAAAAACCGCTTTTTTTTTTTGTGCTCGAACGTGACATATGTAACGCAGGAAAGCAGAACCTGCCCAGAGATGACATGCATTAGATCCTGGAAGGAGGATTATTTTCTGAAAATAGACGCGGTGCGGAGCCGCACCGATTGCTGTGACTAATGAGAGATGGGTAAAACCGGGCGATGAAATGGTTAACTGCGCAGCTTTTAGGTCTCCAGAACACCAAACGCCTACAACGTGGATGAAGCAAAGCAAATACAAAATAGGATTTAAAAGTAGATTTAGTTTGTTTTTATAAAATCTTATGCCCTTCAAGGGCTGCCATAGTTGATAAAAAAGATATATATTTGGAAATAGTATTGCCATTTAAAAAAAAAAAAAAACATTTTCTGTGTTAATATACTTTAATCTCATTTATTTTCAGTTTTTTAGCATCATTATTCCAGATTTCAGTGTCACACGATCATTCAGAATTAATTTTAATGTGTTGAATAATTTAATTGCATTTTATTTTTATTTATTGGATGTAATTAAATAGTCTTTTATTTTGAAGTTTGAATTTAATTTTTGCATTTCATTTCATTTTATAGAACAGCATGGAACGGAACCTTGATGCTTCTTTTCACAAATCTTTGATGAATAAAAAAGTGTAATAATAATAAAATAAATAAATACTTTTCTAACAATTATAATTTATCGCTTTTATATAAATTTGACATATCCTTTGCTAAATAAAACTATTCATTTTCTCTTTTTCATTACAATAATAATAAGAAAGCACTACTGTTTTAAAAGTTATTAAAAGTGCTCACATATTTAATTAAAATAGTGTGAAACGGTAAAATTATAAAATGTCTTTATAATGTAAAACATATATTTTTTTATGTAATGTACTTTTTAAATTGCATTTTCACACATTTTTTTGTTTTTATAGTATTTAAAATGCAATTAATTCCTATAAATCATAAACTCCTAATTTCCTGCATCTTTACTCTCTATCATTTTAAGAAAAGAAACATTTCTTATTTTTAAAAAATTTATTGAAAAGAGTTTTTTAATTTAATGAATTTTATTTAGTAAAATTACATTATTTAAAAATAGAAGCATTTTTGTAATATTAGAAAAAACTTTTTTTATTAATATTAAGTTTAATACATCCTTGCCAATTTTTTCAAAGAATTTCTTACAAAATGTTTGCAAAATATGCCGTTCTTTTCGGACTTAAAATGTGACTCCTAACCTTTTTTGGCGCCATTGACAGCTGCACTGCTTATTCTTGCTAAAGCACGGCGCTCTCATTGAAAAACGCTGAAAGTAATTACGCTTCCAGTGCAGTCGATGTAATTTGCGCGTTCTATTAGTGACAAATTCATTGGCATGCAGAATTGAACAGAGCATGATTAAAGACTTGAGCCGTGGACCCTGAGATCTCTTCAGGTGGATTCGCTGGAAATTATGCAGCAATTAACAGCTGATATGAAAGCTACGCCAGGCTGCCGCCTCGATGATGGGAAGTTGTTGTTTGGTGTTTAGCTGTTTTTGGCGTCTGAAAACACTCTTCTGGTTGTGTTGAGACAGCTGGTTTTACATGTGGGTTGGTTTTGTATCCCCTTTCAGCTGATTCAGTATAGAAATGAATCATCTATCTATCTGTCTATCTATCTGTCTATCTGTCTATGTCCGGGTCCAGCCCATTTTAACATTTTTATTAATGTATTATTTTATGTAAAATGTATTAGTTATGTTATACAATATACTAAAATACTTATTATCTATTAGTAAATACATTTATACAGTCAATATAAACATAATAATAATAATATAATTCACATTCATATATATATTTTTAAAATAATGAATCTAATAAATGTTATTATAGAATTGTATTTTTAATAATTCTTCTCTCTCTCTCTCTCTATGTATATATACATGTATATATATTATGTATATATACATGTGTATATATATATATATATATATATATATATATATATATATATATATATATATATATATATATATATATATATACGCTTTTAAATCACATTATTCTCTCTTTACTTACTGTAACAATTACTGTAATGAAAATTCTTAAGTATTTTAATTATTTTAAGTAAAGAAATATACAAACATAATACAAACAAAATATGATCAAAATATTATATTTTATATATTAATATTATGCTTTTACATACTTCCTAAATTAGTAATATTGATATAAATCAATTCTAATATTCTATTCTAGTCTCACGATTTTCATTACTGTAATACGAAAACACCACAACAAAAAATAAACTGTCTCTCTCTCTCTCTCTCTCTCTGTCTCTCTCTCTCTGTCCTCTCTCTGTCTCTCTCTCTGTCTCTCTAACTCTCTCTCTCTGTCTTTCTCTTGGCCTTTCTCTCTGTCTCCTCTCTCTGCCCTCTGTCTCTCTGTCTTTTCTCTGTCTCTGTCTCTCTTCTGTCTCTCTGTCTTCTCTCTGTCTTCTCTCTGTCTCTCTCTGTCTCTCTGTCCCTTTCTGTCTCTCTCTCTCTCTCTCTGCCTTCTCTGTCCCTCTCTCTCTCTGCCTCTCTGTGTCTCTCTCTCTCTGTCTCTCTCTCTCTCTCTGCCCCCTTCTCTCTCTCTCTCTCTCTCTCTCTTGCCCTCTCTTCACCTCTCTCTGTCTGTCTTCTCTGGCCTCTCTGTCTCTCTGCCCTCTCTCTCTGTCTCTCTCTCTCTCTGTCTCTCTCTCTCTGTCTCCTCTCTCTCTCTGTCTGTCTCTCTCTCTCTCTCTCTGTCTCTCTCTCTCTCTCTCTCTCTCTCTCTCTCTCTCTCTCTTCTCTCTGTTCTAGTTTGCAATACTACAGTTGGTTTTCATTAAGCATTGGCATCTTGTGTGTCTGTTTTGTGAATCCTTACATTCTGGACGGGTTCTCCTCCGGTTGAACCGGGATGTTCAGTCATATTACGAACACTCTTCCTCCTTCCTCTCATCAGCCTCCATCTTCTCCTCTGTCCTCTGCACCTGAAATAATTACAGGCCAGGGTCAAAGTGGTCCAAACCACCCATCCGACAGCTGAGCTTCAAAGCCAGATACAATAAAGGAGAAAGTCTCCTGCAAATCTGTTGGAGTTATTTGCGCGGTCACCAAAGCACACGTAAGGCCGGTCCTGGCACCCGGGTTTCGACTCGGGCAGACTCTAGACGAGATCTAGGTTCTAAACGACCCTGTACGCTGTTAACTTAGGCCAGATCTGCAATTACGCCGTAATTGTGGTAAATTCCCTCAATATGAATGTGAAATATATAGAAATAAGAAGAAGATATTAATTTGAAGTCGGGTGCCTATTAAGGGATAATCGACGCAGCTGCCATAATTTCCTCTCTCATTATGCAGTCTGCTGAATGCGCCTTGCTAATGGGCCGATCAGTTTTTGTGTTTGATTTACATGGAAAATGATATTATTTGCTTGGCGTCATGCTGTTTGTGATACCATGTTTCCAGCGCACGCCGCCGTTCATTTAATTAATACCCAAACGCTGAGCCTCCTGCAATATTCATGACATGACATTGCATCTAGACATGCTTTTAATTGGCGGACGTAGCATCACCGATCCCTTGTAATATGAGTGAAAGAGCCCATGTAAAGAAATGGCGAGCGAATTAGAAACGGCACGAGGCTGTGACAAAGGCAATTAAACAAATGAGGCAATTAAAAAACAAAAAAAAAAAACAAAAAGAAACGTTATATTTATTATAGATCACTGACGTTAGACGCCATCATTCGGCCAGCTACATGCTATGCGCGTGTTTCATGTATGCAATGCCGTCGAGCATTTTAAAACTTAACGCGGCGCTTAAATGGGCCGTGAAAACATTGTCGTAAAATGGAACCAATTAATGATGATGATAATTGTGATGATTGGTGTAATACCCAATTGATGTTTCATTTTGAAGCTTTGTATGTAAGCATTTTTACTGTACAAAAAGATGTCACAACACACAATATAGAATATTACAATACATTTAATGATAATAATTATTATTATTATTATAACGCTTATACACACAAATAAATAACAAATAAATAAATACACAATAATAATAATGCAATTTTATAATATAGTAAATAATTAATTTATCTAATAATATAGTAAAATATAAATATTATCATATATTATATATACAATACAGTAATAAATTACTATTATAACATAGCATAATATATTTAAACGTAATATGTTTCTTTTAATAAATACATGTATGGTTGTATGCATAACCTAACATTAATTGCATTATTATTAATTGCTGCATAACGCCCTAAGTAATTCCAGTCCAAATTCAAAATTAGAATTTCACGCTTTTGAATAAATTTAACTAACTAGTGTCTGCGTATTGTAAGGGATACCTTAGCACCTTTTTAGATAGCGAGGATCATGTCTATTACTAATCATCTCTGCCCTGGAAGGAACAGCATCAAAAGTCAGCGACAGCGGGGTATGTGTTCTCGCCCTATTGTGTGTCCGGCGTCTCTGCTGTCCCGCTGAGCCATCATAATGTGAGTGCAACAATGGGCCTTTGAGGAAATGGAGAGGAGTGTCCCAGGAAGTGGAACAGTAGTCAGGTGATAACCTGGCACCTAGCAATTACCGGTCAGCGCTGCTCATTAATCTGAGAGTCCTTTACTCCGCCTACAAGCAGCTGCTCCATCTCTGAAGACGCGGCTCGAGCCCGACGCTCATCTGTGCGCGCCTGAAGGAATGCTACATTTGGACGGGTTTCAATTGTCTCGCCGGCGCTTCTGACGGTGGATAGGCTGCCTACCGCGTTATATTTACTAGTTACTACGTAGGTCACAGGGACTATCCGTTACAATGGTGAACGAAATATTCAAGAAAATAATAGACTGCCAGGATTGCTATTTATTGTTGTCGGTCGATTTGTTCCTGATGTACAAATGACCTTATAAAAAAAGGCTTAAATAAAATGTGTGTGTATATATATATGATAGAGATATAGATAGATAGAGATAGACATAGATAGATAGATAGATAGATAGATAGAGATATATATATATATATATATATATATATATATATATATATATATATATATATATATATATATATATATATATAGAGAGAGAGAGAGAGAGAGAGAGAGAGAGAGAGAGAGAGAGGAGAGAGAGAGAGAGATATAGAGATAGATATGGATGGGATTTGAACAAACAAAAGTACTAGTAATATATAATGTATACATCGGGTATTTTTTGTTTGTTTTAATGCTTAGGACAACCTATTTTAAATTGTATAAATATTTCTACAGTTTTACTGTAGTGTTTTTTGTATTTTAATTAAATAAATGTAGACTTGATAAGCATAAGTAAAAACAACAATATTAAACCACTCTTTTTGCTTTCATTTCTTTGAATTGGATAAATTAACATTTATCTATATACATATATTATTAATATTATATATATATATATATATATATATATATATATATATATATATATATATATATATATATATATACAAAATTTCACACCACACATTTTAACTGTATTTCAATAAAAGAAAATAGATATATAGCCTTGATATGCGTAAAGACAATTTATAGAAAAATAATCGTTATATAGTTTTTGTGTTTCAACTGTCGTTTTGTCTACACATGCTTTTTTTCAGTCAGAGAGTATTCACAATATAATAGCTCTGTGGAATCACAAAAAGGCAGTGAGGAAACAGATGGGAAGAAAAAGCGCGTGGTTCCCAACAGAGCCAGGTCTTCCTAAATAGCCCAACCCAGTCCCACCAGACGCACCCCCAGCCTCCCTCCTCCTGACAAAACGCCTGCTATCTTCACATCAATCTCTGTCCGAGCGCCGACATCAGGAAATAAACGAGAGCGGATCTCCACCCTTCTGTCACTGCCTTAATGCGCGAGAGATACAGCTCCATAATTAAGTGTCCTGCAATAATTGTAACAAGAGGCTAAACGCTTAGCTGTGGTTTTAATTAGTCTGCTTCAAATTAATAATTGCCATTAAATCAGAAATCAGGCTCCACTGCTGTGGCGAATGTTTGTCTAATAACAGTGGCACTACGGGCTGTTTATTGCATTATTTCTCTATGGGAGGTTTTAACTGGGCTGCAGGAGGAGAGAGGGGAGAGGGAGAGATGGTGCGCCTATTTGGTTATCTTTCAATGCAGCAAGCTCAGCTTAAGATTAAATCTATCTGCCTCCATGGATATCGCTGTTCATTTCCTTCACTGGGTGGTGTTGGGAAGAGGCAGAGGAGAGGTGAGTACTAAAGAAGAGAGGAGAAACCAATGTTACATATATTCCAGAATACACCGTGCCACTAACAATATCAGCTTAATAAACTGCTTAACATATCACGCTCACAAAGAAAGACAATGGTACGCCCAGAGAATTTCTTGCATGCTATTGCGAAGTCTGAATATACCGGGCGGTCTGTTCTCAGAGGAAGGGAAGGTGGGGCAGCCTCTGAAGCATGGGAAGAGAAATTACTGGACTCTACAAAAATCAAGCAAACAAACATTACGAAAGAGGAGATTAAATCGTGTCTTTGGGGTGTTTACTGACTTTCTATGATTATATGGATAGTGCTGTTGTAAATGTGAGATGCTGTTGATATATTTGAATTCAAGCTAAAGAATGCTTAACTATTAACTATGATTTTTCTACAGCATTCTTAATTCACGCTACAATAAGCAGCAGCTGTAGAATAAGGTCATGTAAAATAAGGCATTAATATATGCTTAATTAGCACTTTTAAAATGGCTAATATTCCACACTGCATGCTAGTAAGCAACTAATAGTTGCAACTGTATAAAGCGCTACTGCTTTTATTTGCACGTTAGTTAATAGCTTTTTAGATTTATTTACACCAACTCAACTTATTATTATACACTTCTTGTAAAATGTTATAATAACGTAAAGAATATTTAACAGAAAGCAGAAATGAAATAATTTTATCTGGAGGAATAAATAAATGGATGGATGGAAGGATGGATTAACTAATAATAGTAGATTTAATATACATGTTTTTTTTTTAACAATTTAAGGTAATTTGAATAATGTGTACATTAAAAATATATCAGCGAAAAATAAATAGAATATTTGGATAACATATTATTGTATGGAAGAGCAGTTCATGATATTAGATTACTGTGCCATTTTAATACAATACAGTGCGCTTTTATATGGTTTACAACGGTAATACAGCACTTTCAACATTAATAATAGTAATGTTACAAAAGTAGTAATAATATCAGTGTTCTGTTTAAAGAATAAATGTAAAACCTCTTATACATACTTAGTTTCATTAATATTTTAAATCCAGACGTTAAGTTTTGGGTTCTGAAAGAAGGAATGGTTACATTTTATTTTAAAATTGTTACGTACTCATACACGTAAGTACTGAGTAATATTAATTATCTTTTACAGACTTACTATATGCTTAGGGTCATTTGGGTGCGGTAAATCATGCATATATCTATCTACTGTTATTATAATAGTACGCACGCAATACAAGGACAATCTTTTAACGCAAAGCGTGGTTTTTATCATTTCTGCATAAAGTGTACTTCAGTGTATAATGGCAGGCCGCTCTCCCAGTACGAGGAGATATGACGCCGACACAGAGCCATTGTCTTCACACTGTTGTTGAAACCACCGCTGCAGTCATAATCTAGGGGTTATTTGCACCTCAGCCGCTCTTCCTTAGTTTTTAATCGTGTGTAGTACCTCCCGCTGGCCAGCAGCCCAGCTGCAGGGCAATGGCGTCAGGGGAGCCAAGTGCCTGAGGCTCTGCCACTGGGACAGCCAAAACTGATTGCATCGTCCGCCGGGGTGGCTAGCAACAGGTGTTATTTCAGCGCTTGACATAAAGATAACCACATCTCACACATTAAGGCCTGGGAAGCACGTCAATCTCTGTCGCCATTTATTCTACTTTCTTTGTCATCATTTCTTCCTCGAATTTCTCAGAAGAAGCACCTGTCACCCCCAGACTAGGCCTCGTTTTTCCTGCAGCATCGCTTCATCTCCCCGCCTTCTGGAATAATTTGGTGATGGATTAAACGTGCCGGGCCGAGCCGCTGACCCGAGGTGTCAAGGGCCGACAGACTAACGACTCGTTTCCGCTCGCTGCGCTATCCATCACCTCCGAGCTGGGATGACTCTGTTGCTTTGGGAAAGCGTCTCATTAGCAGGGCTTGATGAAATATGTGTTTGAGGTATCTTGGCCTTGTAATGTTGACATTAGGTGAAAGCCATGATTCTGTCAGCAAAGTCAAAATAATGGTTGTTTTTAGTCAAATCTAGTGCATCTAATATAACGAAGTCCGGAGTTAGAATAGCAAGCCACTTGGTGAGCAACTTGACACCAAAACAGCGTAGATATACTATTCTTATGTTTGTTTATTTTAATGTATTTTTTACCTTTGTGTCTGATGTTAAGTTTGTTTTTTTCTGTTTATATATATATATATATATATATATATATATATATATATATATATATATATATATATATAGTATAGATATATATTAATATTAATATATAGATATATATTAATATTAATATATAGATATATATTAATATGATATATAAGTTATAATATCTAGAATTATATTAGTTCCTCCCCTTACATGGGATAAATTATCATTTTTTTATATTCCATGTTTTATATTCCACCATTCTGTGATAATCAGGCTTCCAACCTTACAATCCCTCATCCTAGTGAAAAGTGTTGCATACAAGCTAATTTGTTTGGCGTGGACAGCTGGTCTTTCAAGCACAGTCATTTATCTCTCAAATAACGAGCGTAACGATCAAATAAATGACTCAGACAAGTACCAAGACATCCCCACATGTACATAATAAGTCAGCCAATGAAAATTCACCTTTCTAACCCAGCCCGTTGTTCCTCCTCAGGAGCGAGCAAGTAATGCTACAGCCATGCCGCGTGTGTGTCTGTTCCTGAGGGAGGTCTGCATTAACCCGGGCCATCCCGGTGATTATGATAATGATAGAACCGAGTCTACGGGTCCAATCAGCCACCGTCAGCCCATAACACCGGCCCCGCCAACCAGCCAGCTAGCATAGCACACGCTTCAGTTTAGCACTTTCGTAGTTTGTTTTCCGGTAATAGATGAACGGAAGTCGCCATAGACGCTTAAATAACTCCAGAAGAGGCCTGGGAGAGGCGCCGAGGAGCCTCTACGAAGTCATTTTAATGAAATCGAAGAAAATGCTAGGCCGACAGAGTCCTCAGAGGGCGACGCCGTTTTCGTCATCAGAAATCATTTTCCATCTACACGCTGAATTCGGACGGTCAACCACCGCTGCATGACATCTGCCTTGTTTAAAAACAAGCTTGAATTTCCAAAATAACTCTACACTGATTGCCATCGAGGTCCTTCAAATCTAAATAAACGCTCCCTGAGGCTCCAGCCCTTCTTACAGCGTTTCAAAACAGAGCTGCCTCTCTCCAGCCCTGTCTGTTCTCTGCAAAAGCATCTGTGCACTAATCCAGTTACTTTATCTCCTCCGCCACGCCTCTCATCCGCTTAGTGTCAGCTCGGGCCTATTAGACAGACAAGGCTTCCCTTTGAATCTTTGGCAGGCAGGGTTTTGCCGGGCCGATTTCTGCAGATGCCAACTCGACCACGCCTCTTACCTCTATCGCTCTTTCTCGCTTCCCGCAGTCATTACGAGCAGGACCGCTGGCGCTGGAAGAAGAAGGAGGGAGCGAAGGACACAGAAGTGCAGCAGATGCGACTTGTTCTCTACCGATTTAATCTGTTTGGTGAGCTGCATAAGGTATGGGTCGTGGGCCAAAAGGCCCAATCACACAACACACACACACACCTGTTAAAGGATTGAGTTGTTCTTTACATCCAATATTTACTCAACTTCTTCCTCTCAGGTTCAACTGAAATTGGTTTGGAAGGGAATGGCCATGATCAGGTTATTGTAATTTTTTTCCTTTTGATGCCTCTTAGAGTAAATATTACGCAGGATTAAAGTGGATGTAAAGGATCTAATGCCTGGATCTAGGCATTTGAAAATGATACTAAAGGATAGTTACCCAAAAAGTGAAAATTTGTTATCTTTCTTTACTTTACTTATCTTTCTTTCAAAACTCAGAAGACTTACATCTTCAGAATGCAAATTAAGATATTTTTTGATAATGCGAGCAGCTACCTACATTCCAAGGCTAAAATGGTCTTATGTGATATCAACCTTAATTTCATTAAGCCATGGAATACTGCAAAAGAAAACCAAAATAATAACTTTATCAAACACAATTTAAGGTTGGAGCCAATGGATCACTATTTTAACTGTGTCTATACTTACCTTTTGGGCCCTGAATGCATTATTGCTTATAGTCTGGAGCACTCAGTTCTAATCAAAATATTCAATTTGTGTCTGCATTGAAATGACATGAGTGGGTAAGATGAGGTTAATTACAGAATTTTTGAGAACTGTCTTAAAGTCAACTTGAAATGGTGATCACTTTACTTTCATATTACTAGTTTATATTGTCAATGAAAAAATGTCTTTTAGTATGGTAATAACACAAAAGGTGCATTAAGTAAAACAGAATATTATTTTATTCAGTGGTGCTAGGATTGTGAAAAGTTGGCATTATACCACAACAGAGCTCTGAACTGAATGCAGATTTGCTTGTTAATTAAGAAAGGTGAACATTTCTTCCAGGCAATCAGCTGTATTTATTTGGCTTGTGCCTGCTGTGATTACCCGGACATAGAGGTGAAATGTCACATTCACGCTCAAGAGCATGTCAAATCATAAGTCTACCTTGACAGATGTATCTTTATGTACTAAAATCAAGCAGTGAACCTTTATTACATCAACGTAACGGCTGCATTGCAACTGTTAACAAGAAAGGCCATTCCTAAATTACAGCACTTAATATTGATTTCTCCACAGATGGCCTAGGTGCTATCACAGTAATATGGCAGTTATCACACTTTTATGGATTGTGAAACAAATATGAATATCGCATACGCTGAAATGTGTATGGATGGTCAACATGGTCTCATAAAAATATGCACTCTGTCGCTTTGCAAGCTTTGCTGCAGTTTCAAAGAGAAAGATGTGACGCGAAACACAGGTTCAATACGTGATGCTTGCAAATTTTTGTCACATTAATTATAGGTGCATCGACTGTCATGAAAGTCAATGCTCTATCATGTAGGAAATATGCTCACAACAACCCAACACTAAACTACAAAAACTTCTTTACACAAATTTGTACTGTTTTGTCAAACCGTATACAATGGATTCAAAATAGGAGCTCATCGCCTCTCCAGTACATCTCTGTACTCTAGTGTTCATTTCTTCTTGAGACCACAGTGATATGTACTTGTTGGTACATTTTGGTGGTTCGCTAAAAGTGCAATTGAGGCACATTATTCCATGAGACTCAGGTAGACTTCGCACATGTTAGCACTCAAAGAATATCGTTTCATTGCGCTACTGCTTCAAGGTCGCCCTTCCAGCCTCAGGTATAACTTATCCGCTTCTCAGCCTCAGCTGTTAGCAAGGGCCGAGACAGACCATCTCAGAGAGCGGGCGCACTGTCATTACGGGCTTCCCGCAGGTCCCTCAGCCAGGAGAGCAGGATCACCCTCTCCCTACTGTCCTCCGTTCAGCCAGAGCCGCTTACCCCGGAGCACTATTACTTACTGGAAAGCCTGATGAGGATCTATCTTACCGCTACTCAGCACTTAATTGTTCCATTTGTAGCCGTTTTCCGACACTGTCGCGTAAATAAAGTTGGTGACGGGATGAGTCGACAGGTTATGCAACGTTTCAGCTTATTTTGATCCAGAACGGGATTTTCTTTCTTTTAACGGGCACGCTTCGCTTGAAGACTTCTTCTGCCTGAGTGACAGCGCCGCTAAGAGTTTGGCAGTTGAACGGGCCGCTATATTTTCCGCGTAAAGCTGTGATTAGCGTTATTTTAGCTCGATCGAGTGGAATAAAGCATACATGTCGTTTGTATATTTTAGTTCTGTCAGAGGATCAGTGATACCTGATGCAGATATGTAAATGATTTATGAGCTCGACACTGGCTGAATATCCGAGCTTAGTTTACTAGAAGAGCTTAATTCTCATAAATGGTGTTCAAACATGATGGCGTCTTCTGTAACCACAGCTGAAGCAAGGTAGCTTTTTTTGTAGAAGATACCTGAATTTGTCTGTTGTTTCCTACAGAGCAGCAGGAGAAAGATGTAAAGGCTCTCTTCTTCTTTATTTTTTTCCGCTAATTACAGTTCTCAAGACAGTGTACGCTCTCTCTCCCCTCCTTTTGTTTTATGCTTATTTTTTCTCCAATCATATCTGACTTTCTCCCTCTCTCTTCTCTAATCAGCTCTACACATGCCATTTATCTTCATCTGGTCCAGACCTCTTCCTCTAGCTTCTGAAATTAGTTGCCTCAAACATCAGAGCTCTCTGCTAAAAACAACTTCAGCCTCTATAAAGCCAAAACTGGGTCGTCATGACGTTTGCTGGAGCCAGAGCGGGGCTTTTGCCTGTGAGTTTTAATGTGAGAACTGAAGCCCTGTAGCCACTTCTTTACAGGGTGACATCAGGTGAAGGCGTACATTTGTTGCTTCTTTTCTTTATTTATATAGCGCTTGTAATAACAAATGATCTGAAGCAGCTTTTACAGCTGCCGCATTCAAATCCCCAGCAGCAAAGCTTAAGGTGCTTCTGTGATAATGAAAATCTCATGGCACGGAGACTGGCTACAAGGTGAACGTGTCAGTCTGGGCGTGCATCAGTCAAAAACTTCAAAAGCTCATCAGCCATAAATCCAAGAGGTCTGTTTGTAATCTTTTGTTATTTTATCCAAGAAAATACAGTTCAAATTTTAAATTGAAACGCATAAAACAAAAATTTATTGTCTATATATATATATATATATATATATATATATATATGCAATTTGTACTGCATTTTGATTATATATATAAAAGGATTTGTATTTATATATTTATATCAGATTTCTACAAAGAATTAACATTTTGAAAGCTATACTTAATACTCACCAAGGCTAAATATTTGATTAAATAATACTAATAATTTTAAAATAATAGTTTTAATTATTTATCATATATAATGTCATTAGTAATAATAATAATAATAATAATAATAATAATAATAATAATAATATTTTTTGTGCTTCATTTAGCATAATAGAATCACTGACGTAAAGATTCTTATAAGTTTGCATCATATATTTTTAATATATTAGAATATAAAGAATATTGTAAAATTTTACAATATTACTACTTGTATTTTCATTTTATCTTCACGACCTCATTAAAATAAATAATAAAAGTATTAATGTATTGCAGTTAAGAACAAAATGGAACCAATATCACTTGTTTGCGCTACTGCAGTGCAAAAGCCTCATGACTGAGCCTTTGAAAACACACCAGAGTCTTGAGTCAGAATTGTAATTCTTGTCAGCAAAACATGCCTCCTTTTTGTGTAAATTAGACTTATTATAGATTTATTTACAAACACAGCGCCATTTGTTTGGTGCAATTAATGCTGCGTTATTTGGAAAGCAGGGGGTAAAATGACTTCCATTGAAAAGAAATGTTTGTTTAAATTTTCTATTGATTATGGCAGTTATTCATCAAATGATGGAGAATAATGCGAATAGGCATATATCCAGACGAAGTGGCATATACTTTCGCATTTGAAGAATGATGCGGCGGACGCAGTGGTGCTGGATTGTGCGCCTGCTGCATCCTTCGTAATCAGCTCAGAAGATGGGAATTGTGCCGCGGAAAATTGCATTCGCACTAATTTTGTATGCTATAAAAGCTACATTTCCGATTTGTGTAATTCCTTTAGTGAACTGCACAAACAACACAGACAGCACATGCAAATTAATAATCACGGGCACAACATTCTTACTGGAATTCCCTCATTCCTTAAGGTCACTAGGCACTGGACAAAAGTGAGCCACCATGTCTAGAGCTGTCCAGTGCACTGTAATTTCCCTAGAAATTCACAGAGTGCACAATAAAATATAATATAATGTGTATTATATATATTTTTTATTTTTATTTTATATATATATTATTATTATTACATGTAGTAATATAAATTTTTTGTTATAGATATAGTTATGAATATAGATATAACCCATTTGACTCTAAATACAATATCATAATAAAATTAGTTTATTATTTGATTGTTTTAATTGTGTTGGAGTTCAGTTTTTTGTTTAATTTAATTCAATGAAAAGATATTTAATATTCCTATTTAATTAAGGCACATTTATTCTACATTTGGAGGCACTGTACATGAGCACTGTACTGGGGAAAAAATGCACACTTGATAAATGGATAGGCTCAAACCATTTCTGAGTGAGTTTGCATAGATAATGCAATTGTTCTGGCCCACAGGAATGTGCAGTGTCCCCAGCATTCCTCTCTGCAGCTGTGTGCGGTTGCATCACTCTCTGAATGATGTGTTGCGCTTGAACCTGACTCCATTCAGCTTGAGCCACACTGTGTCCTGTCAAATGTGAGAGGGATTTGGAGCTCAAAGCGGCCGCTGAAGCGAAGCACAATCAAAGGATCCAGACAGGAGCTCTGTGAGAGCATCTTGCCGCTGAAGACGCTGCAGTGTTTGAAAGATTAACAAGAAAAGCTCTACGTGAATATGAGTATGCCCTCAAAATGCGAACGAAAGTTAAAAGGTGCCATACGAAATAAGGAATTTAAAAAAAAACGTAATATATCTGCTAAGTTATCATATTTTTATCTTCTAAAAAAACAATGCTCTAGAGAGGTAATTCTGCTTTAAAATGTATTTTGTTTTGGTTTGTGTGGCTCACGCCCACTGCCAATTTCGTAAAAGGTCATATAAATCTGTATGACCTCGCTTGTGCTGAATACATATGATTTCTGCTGAATCGCATTTGATTTACGTTTCGTATAACTGACCTACACTAACCCTGCCCTAAAACCTAAGCATTACTGAGGTCTAGATCAATAAACAAAACAAAATCGTACGAGTGAGGTCATACGAATTGATACAAATTAGCCTCATTTCGTATGTACAAATCATTAAATTTACCCAAAACTATTTCGACTTCACGGGTTGCCATTTAGCAGATAACACGGTGTATCGCAGCCAATGGCGTGAGCAACAAACAAACAAAAATTACGAATTTTACCTAACCTAAAATGCCTTAAATGTACTGCAATACTAACTTCAACCACTAGCTGTAAATTACATGCCAATCCTCTAGACGCTTCCTCCAAAACGGTAACTGTAATTGCGCTACATATATATAAACCTTACTGTGTCTCGAGTCGATACGGCTTCCTCTTCTGAGAGCTAGGACATGAGCGCTGCGTTTTTATTCCTTTGCCGCCCTCCACCCCGACCACTCATCTAAGGCTGCTATTAGCTAATCCCTAAATCCTGTTTAATGGAACTGTGCCGTTAACAGCTATTTGGGACTAATTTACTGGTTCCCAGATCGCTTGGCACCTTCAAAGCAGTTCCAGTGGTACTAGTGGCATAGCTGGAGTGCCCCGACGCCCCCAGCGCTTGTTTCCTACATCAGCCCCAGCGTCCCTTCGTGGCCTTTCGCTCCTGTTGGACATGCTTTCTCCACGCAAGGCTGTTTTTAAAAGCTCGCAGCCAGCCAAGGTCAGAAATCTGGAGCGACTCCAGAATTTTCTACCATCCCAGTCACAGAGAGACTTTTCTCTTCTTCTTTTTTCGTCCCCCCAAGGCAAATATTCCCAAATTACCCTCTACCACAAGCAACTTGCTGAGTCAAATGCACTAAATGGACGAATAGAAGTCTACCTGTGCACGTTCACACAATGCCTCGCTTCTGTGTTTCTTTTACCTACCAGGTTGTTTAGTAGTTAGATCTGCATTGCGTAGAGAACGGTTAGTATGTCTGAATTGAATAAATCGGTCTAATGCTCGGTCTCGGAGTGATTTGAAGTTGTTGTGCTTTCGAGTGTGTATTTGCTTCGACTCTGTGGGAATTGTTGTTATGGCTGCCTTGTTTTTGCCACCAGGTTCACTTGGCGACAATGTTTTTTTTTCTGTCCCTAATTAAAGAGGGAATGCAGTACAAAAACACACTGAACTTCGTCATCATCAATTAAGCCCGCCTTTAATGCTTGAGTTCTTGCGGATGATTCATATTAAGAGACGCAGTAACCTTTAAAGGCGTTAAAGCCAACGTGAAACAGAACTTGCAACCAATTTTAGTTTTTTTTTTAATTTGAGCATTTCTGAATAGAAACGGAAAACTGTAAAAAATTGTAGGGGTGAAGGAATTGAAAAGTGATGTATCAGATGGTTGGAGGATTAAAAATCTATAAATAAAAATAGTTAATTATGAAGACGGCATTGGACTTCATTCAGTAGTTATTTAACATTGTCTGTTCTTCGTTGACGAATGCAGTATAAAAACACAATGAACATCTTTCATTGTGCTAAATTCGTGCTAGAATCCAAATGATTCTAAATGAGGGTAATAATAAATAAATATATGTATTGCATTTCAAAACATTTCAAATATATATTTGTAGCACCGAATGACTGAGCACTGCTAAGTAGGTTTCGTTTACATGTTAAGTTGACTCGAAGTTATTTCTGGAGCTATTTCCCATCAGAAGACTTTAAGGTAATTTCTTGGCGAAATTTCACCATGCGCGTTCTTTCTTGCTCTCCTTTCCTCTGTAACCAATCTTCTATTGATTTTAAATGATGTGTAGTCTGAGTTTTCTCTTTTGACTCGGCATCGATCCTTCATCCGAAGCATTAATGGCTCTGTAGACCACTGCTGTTTGCTGTTTCTGTCTTTGTGTGATCCAGACAGGATACATGTACTGGCAATGAAATATCGAATTATCACAAAGACGTTTTCCTGACAATGCCGTCCTTCAGAGTTAGAAATGTGTGCTGTGTTGGTTTAATTTTTGAGTGCTGCTGAGGTTTTCGATGCTGTTTGACAGAGATCCGGAGGTATTGCCACCTTCATTACCATCGCAGTTGTTGGTTTTCTGGCCAGGGGGCAAAAGCCCTGAGTGCTCGCAGCAGATGAGCACAAGGCCCTTTTGTAAACACTGCCAATGTCTTGTCAAGGATAGACACACACACACACTTGTGCATCATGTCAAACAACTGACTATTTTTATTTTAAAGTAGTTAAACTACAGTGTTTTAGATTTTGTACTTGTATATATTAGTGTAATATACAGAATCAACTATAAATGATATAAAGGCTAGAGCTGGTGTTTTTCATTTTATGAATAAGTACAATAAGCATAAAAAGCATATACGTGTAGTCTATTTATTTTATTTATTTATTAGGGAATTTTAATGATGCAAAACTAAATTAGTCTTAATTAATTAGTTGTTATTGTATGCATTTTCTGTAAACCTGTCAGTGAATCATTAATTCATCCATTTGCCTCAAAACAGCCTTGAAACTGCATGCTAGCATACTACTCTACATTTGAAATCAATCTATGGTAGCATGTGGTTCCACCTTAAGTAACTGTCTTTATGATTCATTTACTGAATCATTACTTAACTGTTTCGTTCAAAGGCACTGAATCACTGAGGAATAAAACACTACTTGAGATTACACCGAGATTATATTATTTGAGCAGCATTAATAAAACTGCTGCTAATGGCTTTTTAACAGGCTTTTAAACTGGCTTTGCCGACACTCCTTCATCGGGTCTGCAAGTGATTCACCTCAAACTCGCATCATTTGTTGAGTCAATAGCGGAAAATCTTTTAAAATATTTGAATGCAAGAGTTAGGATTTCATATCAAACTCCTATGTGGATATACAAAAGTTAAGATGCTAAGATGTTTATTAAAAAATACGTATATTCTACATCCCTAATCCTACCCGATATCTAACTACCTTACTTACTATTGCTATGCAACAAATTACGAATTTAATGAGGGAAAAGTCATAGTTAATAGTTAACAAGTGTTACCTATTCCAAAGTGTTGCCATATGTATACTGTATAGTAATATTTCCATATTACCGCATACCATAATTCATGTGACTGTCAATTGTATTGTAAATCTTTGGTTAACTTCAAGTTCATCAAAACTTCTTGTCTGCACCCTCTAAAACAAAATTTACGACGCTTAATAAAACAGTGGCTTTCCAAACGCCTACAACCTCCATTTATACACTTAACGCCAGTTTTGCTGGAAGGGACATTTTTTTTTGGTTCTCTTCAACATGTGGCATGGAAAACGCAGGTCATAACTTGGATGTAAACGTAGAAATTCCCAACTCAAATCAAGCCAATGCAAATCTACTGCATGATGCGATGCTCATCAGTCGTTTAATGTTCCCATCCAGCATGTCAGCCTAAAAGACGATTAATAGCTCCTAAGCACATCTGATTCGTTTTCACAAGTGAACCGATTGTTTATATTGAGGTTCTTGTTAACATCCATTAAAGGGAATTCTTTGAAATACTGAGAATTCTCTGGTGAAGCTGGAAAGGTCGGCAATTGAGAGAGAAAACAAAGAGTCTCATTGTGTGTGTGAATGGCCTGCGCCGCCAGCATGGCAGCGCGCCAAGTACCCAAATCTCTAGAACACACAGTGTCTTTTTAATATGACCCCATTAAACTACCTTTACACTGCTGGTCCCACCTAAACAAACAAACCAACACACAGTTAGGACGCAAGCATTGAGACAGACATGGACGTATATCGTACGATGCCGTCTGTTTTGAAAGTGTTCATGGGTTCATTTTGGCCTGATTTCACTCTGCCACGGGGCTATATTTCACAATTCAAAGAATTAAGTCTGTACAAGTCATTACACGCATTTTACCAAGACTTTGTGGAGTGTTTTAAAGAGGCAGCTGACACTGGAGCACTTAAGTACGTTTAAGTGAGGTAATCTGTCCTTGTCTTGAAGTAAAGAAGGCCACGAGGGGAAGAAGAATGCTTTCCTTTTTTTCCCCCCCCCCAAGATGCTCCTTCCGGGCAATTAAGTAATGGCCATTACAAAGTCTCTTGTATCCCTTAAAACTTCTGAGTGCTGAAAATCACATTCGAAAAGAGAATAATGTCACTGAACCTCCTAATTGCATACTAAAATACTAGGAATGATAGCATTTCCGATAATGCATGTTATGTTTTATTCAGAAACTTTTAATGCGCATCAGAGTCAGCAGTGTTTTTATGAGCGTGATGCCTGTTGTTCTTGTGCTCTCAGATTTTCTCCGAGACGAGGCCATTTTCGATATAATACACAGAGGGAATATACACTCTAAGCAATGCTGAACCAGGTTTGTTTCGACCTAGTAGTTGGGTTAAAAGTTTAACCCAACCTTCTGGATAGTAACCCAAATGCTTGGTCAAAACGAACCAATTTCTGGTTCTGTTCACATTTTACCCAGTGCTGGGTTTTATTGAACCCAGCTTTTTTAGAGTGTAGAGATATAAAATAAATACACCGAAGCAGCTCCGATTATTTTGGTTGAATTGGATGAGAAATATTCCCAGCTCACACAGAACAGTCTTAGAACTCTGGCAAAGTTCTCTCAAAGTTTTTAAATTTTTTTCAGCAACGTTGTTCGTTCAAAGTTATCTGGTCTCAAAAGATCAAAATAACACATTATTTATACCTCATTCATGGAACTTTTTTTTTCTGAAATGTTTTAGTTGGATGTCCACGTAACAGGTTACTTGCTTCAGTATGTTTAGAGAACATTTAAAAGTAATGGTCCAATTATGACTGCAAAATCATAAAATGGAATGTTCCCTTACCATTTTTTTTAATGAATGTTTTTTAAAGTTCAGAGAACATAGCGTTTTATAGCTTATTTGGAATGCTTGCAGAATGTTCTTAGAACATATTCTTTGTTAGCTGGGTTGGAGGTGATATTCAGATCCCTGTCTTTGATTAGTAAGAAAATTATAGCTCAGGAAAAAATTCTAGAGGTCTGTTTTGAAATTCGAAAGGAGTTTGAGTGTGAAGTTGTGTTGATGCGTTTCTAATTTACTGTGAAAAATCATAGAAACTGGAGCTCTTCTAATGATTTTCATTCCATTCATTCTGTTTTAATTGTCTTTTAATTAATTCACTTATTTATTTTTAAGAAGTAAATCCCAAAACCTCTCCTAAACCTACTAGACATTTGAAAGTGTTTATATATTCCAATGAGCACTTTAATTAGCTAGCAAAAGCCTTAACCGTCAATGTAAGTACACAATTAATCGTTCATAAATGGCATATTCATAACTTTAAGAAACTTTGAACGTAAAATATCAGCAATTAACGCTTTAAATGAGAGCGTTTCTCTCTTTCTCACCTTCCCCCGAGCTGAAGTGTAGAATGCGTGTCTGGCTGCGGTCCAGCATTCTCATGCTTCACTCAAGCAGTCGAGCTCACACAACAGCTCTTTGTGTGCGCCCCAGATGGATTTTCCCTCACATTGACCGAACCACCTCGTCTGGGAGGTTCACGCACTCCTCTCACTCAAGAGTGTCCCTTTCAGATCTTTCACTCTAAAAACACCAGAGCAGATCCGCACTGGCCCACATTTTCCCATCCCAGTGCTGTCCGAGAACGCCGCTCGCGTCATCTGAGAGAAATGACAGTCGACACAGATTTCAGTTACTGCATGAAAATATGGCGACACTTTACACGATGCATTTATACAATGCATTTGCAATTTTAGTAGCGCACTTTATAATGCACTCACAAATAACTGTAATCACGTTTATTATTCATTACATATCTATTACACCTTTTCTATTACAGTATTTTAGTAAATGACATGATGTTTCATATGTAATATCTGCAAATATTCGAATGCATTGTAGCAATATAATTACGGGAACACTTTAGAATAGGGATCACTTATTTACTATTAACTATGACATAAATTTGACCTAATTTGATGCTTATTAATAGTTAAGTTTAGGTATTGGGTAAGATTAGCAATGTAGAATAAGGCATTAATATGTGCTTAATTACTGCTAATATTCTAGTAATATGCATGCTAATAAGCAACTAGTTAAGAGCCCCTAAAATAGCGTTAGCACAATTATTTATGAAAATATATAATGCATTATAATGTACATTATATATACAAAAGACTGTATGTTTATAGAAATACAAATACATCCATACACGCATATATACGTGTGTGTGTCAAATCAAAAACCATCTGTGCCTTAAAATCCCGAAATGTTTCAGAAATGTCAGTATAATTAATCTCCGAATAACAACCATAGGTAATCTGATTTTATTGCTGACATTAGTGCTCAGGCTTTACTAGGTCAGAGGTCAGTCTTGATGTAAGACTGAGAAGATCTATAATCAGATGCTTTATTGTGCGTAAGGTCACATGTTAACCGGCCAATGCATAATTCCATCACTGCTTTAATAGCCTTGCATGCTCTATGCTGGTCGTGCATCATTTAACATTATTTGTTTATTGACTGTTTATGTTGTTGAAACCCATAACAGATGCATTTGCATTTTAGAAGAGCTGCACTGTTATTAATGCAGCAATTAGACGTGAAATGAATGGAGAATGCTAATAGATTTATATTTACTTTTGCTTCCTGGGATTAACGTAGCCTTTAATTGTTTCAGTGTAAAAAAGAAGCACACACACGGACATTTCGTTATTTATTGAGTACTACATTCAGACTCTTTAAAATGAAGAGCTTTTGAATAAAGCAAAATGTAAATATAGCAATAAATACAGGAGTAAAGGCCTGAGCGTTAAGAAGAGTGTTGCTTATTATGCAAATAATCAGTGGGGGGTGGGATTGCATCTTTCTCTTCTGTAGAATGCTGTGCAACTAATGATGTGCCTAAAAGATAACGATTATTATAAAACGGACTCTTGTTGTGAGCAAAAGCAGAATAGTATCGGACAGGCATTTTCTGGAAAGAAGAATACTGTATCTTTTTGGCCCGCCCTAAATTCAGGAGATGTTTGCAAACATTATTTTATGTAGATCAGCACGCATGCACGGATAGGAATGGCACACAAACAGAAAATTCTGAATAGATTCTAAATACAACGTCTCGCCATTTCTGTGATCACACGTTGCTGGGTTTCATAAATATTGACTAACATCAAATGGAGAGCTGGCGTGCATCTCAAAACTATGTTAATGGTCTAGTCAGCTAAAGCTCGTGATAAATTCTCAGTTTCTTTGTACTGACAAACGCAGTCTTTAGATCTGTCCATACTGAAAAGGGTTCTGTGAACACACTAAACACACTCCTTGACTTTGCACAAACTTAGGATGTTACTTTTGGGGCATTATGAAGTTCTTGTTTGTATCTTTTTATATTTGATCTTAAAATTCAAGTCCACTGACATTTGCGATACAGTTGAATGTTCTTCAAATTAAATAGATAGTTGAACTAAAAATGAAACTTCTATAAATATTTACTCACCTTCATGTCATTTAAATCTCATTTGCTCTTGTTTTTTGCATGAAATAAAATAAAAAAAGATAAAATAACCTCCATGTCTTTTACGTTCAATAGCTCATAGTAATTGCATGGTTTCAAGCTTCGAAAAAGACAATATAATCACCATAAAAGTGGTTTAAATGACTTCAGTCTTTTAAAGTCACCTGTGAATTATTGACTTAATATTGATTGGTACTGAGTCATTATAAATATGCATTTATAATCTTCACCTCAGCTTTCAAATCAAATAATTGATAATTATTGGTCCAACCTACTTCATATGCACCATATTTAATTTAGGATTGCAGTGGAGTAAATATAATTAGTAAATATAACAAAATATGATCTGTTGACTTGAGGAGATTATAAATGTACTGCAAAACTAGCTTTTTAATGTTAATGTTGGGGTAAACTGTTCATTTAAAAGACTCTTGTTAGAAAAATGACAGATTTTTTTTCTTTCAGACTAACAAAGGAGATGCCCTGGCCAACCGGGTTCAAAACACACTTGGAAATTATGATGAAATGAAGGAGCTCCTGACTAGCCATTCCAACCAGAGTCACCTTGTGGGCATTCCTAAGAACTCTGTTCCCCAGACTCCAGTGGAGAAACCTGACCAGCCAGGCTTTTTCCCTGAGGCACAGCGGAGCCGAGCTCCTCCCTCCCAACCTGGAAGCCACAACACCTCCATGCCCCCACCCCCCGCCAACACCATGCCGGGCTCAAGTGTTGTACATGGACATCAAGGCAAAAAGTCTCGCTCTTCAGACTGGTCCCGAGGGGGTCATGGTTCAAGTGGCGCCCAGACTGCTCAAACGGTCAGCCGGGGAAAGCACTCCAGTCATGAGCAGACCTCTAGTAGACATGATCAGGACCAAGAGGACTCAAGTCCTAATCCTAGCGGACCTACAACTTCATCACACTCCAACAGGAAGCAGGCACAGCCTGGAAAAGGACCAGCCACAGCCGAGCTTGGCCTCGGAAAGTCTCCCGCCGATCAGGACTTGTGCTCCCATGGCTCAAACTCACCAATGGCCTCTACATCCCTGCTCCCTAGCGGCGGCCTCGACGCCAACTTTCCCCCAAGGCCTCCACTGCAAGCCCAGCAGCGCTGTGCAGCAGAAACCCACTGCCTACGTCAGGCCCATGGACGGCCAAGACCAGGTCCCCAATGATTCCCCAGAGCTCAAACCCCCTGTGGAGCTGGTGGAAGGATACAACAGTGTGCCATTCGGAGGTCTGCTGGATACCAAAAGCAGCACGGCTGGGACCAAGGGCAAAATTCCTAAGCTGACACTGCCACAATCCGGAGAGGTGAGTCTGACCGTTTTTGTCTTAGTCAAAGGGCAGGCTTCCTGCAGATGTTGTAATCATTTGCTCTCGTTTGGATGCAGCGGTAGTTGGACAAGAACAGTTGGCAGATAGGCTTGGCTCTGTTGACTTTCCCCTGGCTAGGTCTGTTTTGCATTGAAACCTGGCAGAACGAGGGGTTGACATAATGGAGTGCTTCATTAATAATCAGCTAATGAACCTCAGGCTTTCCTGTGAACCTACCTATTCTGCAAGGAAGTCTTCTTGTTGGCATGTTTAAAGATCACTTTTTTTGTAGCTCAAATGGAGAAATTCTGTCCTCAGCAATTTGCCGTGCTCAGGTTGCTGAAGTAAGTTGATATTGACTTTTCTTTGAGAGGAGAAGCATTTCCAGAGTTAAAACTGTTCAGAGGATCTGAGTGATTGAACGAAGTAGAAAAACACGGGTCAGTTTCATGATTATATTTCCCCCGTTATATCCAAGGCTTTGAAATGTTGACATTTCAGAATCAGAACAATACGTTTCCCAAACATGCACCAATTGTATGGTATAAGGGTTGAAGAATGATCAAATTTGTCATTGCCTAGCCTTTTTTTGTTTTTAGAACAAATAGCTTTATTTTTTGCTAATTTTGCATGACTTTTTTCTCTTCAGAAAATACAGTACTGTTTCTAGAAATTGAGTAGTCTTATGTACAACAGTTATTAGCTGCAGATGCAACTTTCTCTTGATTCATTAGTTGTTCACAGAGAAAGAAAGTGTGAATGTGTTTTTTGTTGTTGTTTTTGTTTTTATGCTTTTTCATTTTGATGCCAAACCTAGTTCCTAGTCCCAAAATAATGCCAGATAGATACTGGTTTCAGTTACATGACTTGTTCACCTTTACCCCGGGGAGCATCTCAAGAGTCATGTTCCTAAAACACCTAGGAAGACCCTCCATGTCTAAGAACAAACGCATTTCTTCGCAATGCAGAGGCCCATACGTTCTGAATTAACCCTCCGGAGGTTAAGACACGGGAGCTTTATCACCGGCAATGTTAACTTCATCCCTTCTGTGAGGCTGACACTTAGAGTAGAGTTCAGTTGACCTCTCTTGGGTCGTGATACATGAGCCACGCTGGAGCCATTTACAGGCTATCCAGTGCCGTCACTTCCTCTGAATGGCTGCCAGCGGGGGGATTTGATCCCACGACATTCTGTAGAGAGAAATGACTGCAGTTGAAGGCTCAGTATGGCCCTTTAGGACGGGGAATACCATCATTTAGGATTTGGCCAATAGGTGGTCTTAGATTAGAAATAATAGATTGTGGCGGGCTAATAGTTCTGTTATTATGCTTCAGGCTCATGTTTGGCTCTGTAAAAACCCAGCAGTAACTAATGAATTCCTTCACTTTAAGTTGGTATCTTGTGAGACGTAATTTTCCTGTATTTCCAGCACCGGGTTTGAAAAGTAGTCTCGTATTGATGCCTTGAGCTTGTTTGAGCAGTAGGTTGAAATTCCCATCGCTCTTACCTGCGGGCTTAATCCACATAAAGCAAACAAACCAAATAAGATAAGGTACGGTAAACAAGAGTGGCATATGATTGAACAGGTTGACTCGCTGCTATCCAACCATGGCGAGGCAGCCAGCTGTTCTTCCTCTTTGTTCTATGGGGATCTCGACTGGCCATCGGGCTGCAAATTGCACTATTGCCCATCTTGAAGCATATGGTGCGTTAGCGCGCAGTACAGTTAAGCATGTGGCAAGAGTGAAAACCTGGGGATTTTTAATTGCTCTGAGAGTGCCCTCATACCGGTCAGCTTGCAGGAAAATGGAGATGGATGTTGTTATTGCAAAAAGGGGCAGATATAGAGAGAGAAGACCCCCCGTAGGGTGGGCCCCAGCTGGGCCTACGCCATCTTTCCCTACCCCTCCTTCTGACAGATGAGTCACTGCCTGAAAGTGAAAAGAGAGAGATGCAAAAAGCAAAAAAAATAAATAAATGGAGAAAAAGCAGAGTTACGAAAAACAGGGCTAGTAGGATTGAAATAGAACGCAAGAGAGCGCTCACAGAGCCGCTCTTTCAAGATGGCTCTCGGGAGAAAAGAAAACATCTTCAAGGACATTGATTTGATTTTTTTCCACCCTGCCTTGCGTAGCTTTAGTTTGTTAAAAGGAGTGGATTCTGTAGAAGCGGCTCTCGTGGGATTCACCTGTACTCTGTTGTGCTGGCTACTTATTATTCCACAGCTCTTCAGGCTTATTTATCCAGGTTCGCTCTGGCTGAGGTGTTGAATTGTGTGAAAGCCTTTCCTGATTGTATATCCTCCCAGGTTTTCTTTGTTGTCACATGAGCGGATGGTATTTTATTGTGCTCAAAAATTGGCAGAATGCTCTTTGGTCGCTTAAATCTTTTTTTGAAATAAGAAATATTGTCAGTGGTAATGGTGCGACTCACGTACAAATCTTTCTAAGCCAGTTCTTTGTGATGATTCAGGCAAAACAAAACTGTGAAGAGGATGACATATTCAAAGCAAAATGAAGCCACATTTTAGAGTTAATGCATTGCATATTCAAAACTGTACTCAACAGCAGCCTTCAACAACATATTAGCTTCATTAAAAAAATAATTACTTTTTATCTAGTCTTTATCTGAACATGCCAATTTGCTAAACAGTATCAGGTTTTTCAATGCTTATTGTCAATAACCGTTTCAACATTTATGAATGGAAACCAATCTTTCAATTGAAGTGCTATGCTTTGAAAAACTAGTCACAGTTTCACACAAGGAATCAGTATTCAATTATTTCAATTTTATTTGAAAACAGTGATAACAGCTGAATTAAAAAAAAATATTTCACTGAAAAAAAAGAAGAAAAGAGATCATAATAATTTGATTCGGGACTCAATAAAATGTTATCCATTTCTTTGAAACAAATCATTAGCCACTACACTAAAATGAATCAAACTTCTCAGCATTAATTGTCAGAGTCATAATAACTGGCTTAATTGTATTATCTTCAGACTGTCACTGCTAAAAGAGTAACTCCTAAAACTGCCATCCTTTGGCTTGAAAAGCAGAAGCTTGTTCCCCTTGATGGGCATGAAATGTTCCCTTGTGCCACCCCACCACAAAATATTTTGACAGGTTGAGCGCTCAGCAGAGTGATAAGACTGTGCTAAATGGCTTTGGAAGCATTCTGTTATCGCCTGGTGTATTGATTAGTGTCTAGCGTTGTGCTGCTTGCTGTGAAGGAGCAGCGTCTTTTTTTTTTTTTTTTTTTTTTTGGTCTGTTTATGAGACATCGACAGACAGATAAGACTATTGATCCATCTAAAAACAGTTATTGCACCCAGTATTACCCAGTCTTTATGTGACTAATAGCTTTATCACTAGCTCCTTGAAGCGCAGATTTGACAAGACAATAATACCGGTGACGATATTCTCCCGCCGCATGCTGGGCTACATAAAAAGATGCTTCATACAAGCTGAGAAAGCGTGCTAATATTTTTGTTGGTTTGTTTGAATTTTATAGTATCGCGTGTATAATATCATAATGACAGTTATCACCTTTTGTAATGAACTAAATTACTGTAATTATTTTGACACACAGATAACACCAGCTGTCATGTGAACTCATTTTGGTATTTTTTTGGCTTGTGTGACAGCGAGAATCATCTTTTTTTCAAAAGTATTCCTGGCCTGTTCTGTGACTATATATAGCAGTACCTGAAAGCAATCTCAGTGGACAGCAGAGGTGAATGATGTCATGGCGTTGAGGGCTGAAGTCTGGGCCGGGAGTCTGGCAGAGGAGTTCTCATCAAGCCGCAGTCTCCCTTCTGATTGCTCTTTGTGATCAGATATAATGGAGAAGCCGACATCTGCTGCATATCAATGCGCTCCCTGTGTTTTCCCGGCCTTGTTGATCCCAGATCAGAGCAGAGTGATTGCACGATCGCAGTAAGATCACAGGAAAATCTCAGCTGTTGATAATGTAGCTTTGTACATTAGCGTGTAGTTTGCTAATCCTCAGTGGCTTCTGTAAACCTTTGAAGTTAAAGGTGAGGTTTTGGTAAACTGCATTAGAACTGTTTCCGCGCAAGTTTCGAAAAATCCTCAAATGCCATTGGTGGATCAAGCGGACATTCACGCCCTAAATGCACACCATTGGTTAAATTAGTGTTGCCTAATTGATGATCAAATAAACGAAGCAATGTTTAGAAAACGCTATAGTGTTTATGCTTTTCTAGGGAATCAAACTATGCTAGGCATACTTAGCCAGTAGTTAGGGTAGAAGAAAATATTTTAACATTTTAAAAGATTTAATATTGGACACATGCATAACTGTTATATCACAAAAATGGACACAGAAGTTCGATTTATTTAATATGTGTGTGTCATGTGTTAAGTCAGTATTTGTAGCAATAGCCGAAAATACATTGCATGGGTCAAAATCATTTATTTTTATTTTATGGCAAAAATCATTTGGATATTAAGGAAAGAAGAAAATATCAATGAAAATATTTTCTTATTGAAAATATATCAGAACTTTGATGAATAATATGCATTGCTAAGAACTTCATTTTGACAATTTTAAAGGCGATTTTCTGAGTTTTTGTACCTCCAGATGATCAAATAGTTGTATTTCGCCACCAAATATTGTCCCGTCCTAACCAACCATACAACAATGGAAAGCTTATTTATTCAGCTTTAAATAAATCTCATTTTTGAAAAATGCATACCTGTGACTTGTTTTGTGGTCCAGGGTGACACCTTTTATTTGCAGTCTACAAAGACAAGTTGACAGCAAATGTTTCAAATTCGTTTCACTTAAGAATAAACATTAACAAAAATTCATTGGACCATATAAGGTCTATTCATGCACTGACGGCAGCCAGAGGGTTTTTAGCCTGGTGTTCCTCAGCAGTCTCGCAGTGGCTCGAGCTCTGCCCAGCCAGGCCGGGTTATTAAAACAGCGTTTGCCGTAACAGGCAGGGAAGTCTTTATCTCGCATGGAGCCGGGCTCCATCTCACAGGACAGGAAGTCATTTCCAGGAACATTTGATTACACCGGGCTGCCAAGACTCACAAAGCAAGACTCCACTTCCCTCCAGAAAGCATCCTCACCCACACTGACTCATCTAGTGCTGGATCGTGTGCGTGGAGCTGTAACGTAGACCGCACTGTGGTGTATTATAATGATTAATGGCTGTGCAATCATCTGCATGCATATTTCTTGAAACGTATATTTTAGAAGCAGGGATATGTGTTTGAAATGAGATGCATACGGGTAGCTCACTCTAAATATATATGTAGCACTGTATACACTCACAGCAGCTCTGCTTTTTGAATATACCGTTTTTGGCACTCAGTGTGCAATAAATGGATTTTATAGCTTTGTAAATATGCACTACGTTCTTAGCTTGTTTCTTTGGTTGATATATATTAAATTAAGAGGTGACATTGTATGCATTATATTAAATGTTGGCCTGAATTACCATGTTCTCCAACATCACAGGAGTTGCACTTCCTGTCATAAAAAAGCATTACCCATGATGCTCTACAGACAATTCCACCAATAGAGTTGTTATTTCTTGAGATGTAAGCCAAAAATGTAATCCTACCCAATACCTAAACTTAACAACTACCTTATAGCTAATAATAAGCAGCAAACTAAGAATGCATTTCGCGAAAAGTTAATAGTTAAGAAATGTTACCTATTCTAAAGTGTTGCCGAATTTTATTTATTTAGTTATTTATTTTTTCTAATTCTAGACATTTTAATTAGGAATGTAGAATAAGGTCATTTAGAATTTATAAATGGCTAAAACGGCAATATTCATGCTAAGACCTTAAATAAATAGAACTTTGTAATGTTGTGATTCACGTCATAGCTGGCAGGCATAGTTCATGCCAAAGACCTTTTTTGTCAGTTTATTTTAGTCTATTTTTAAGGTTAGGGTGAGGGTTTTAATCCTCATGGGGGGGAAATTAATGGACAAAATACTCCCAGAAAAGGTGGGCGGGCACAAATCCCTATCTGCCTCATTTTGGACATCCAATCACAGTCTTCCAATCAAACACTCCAGATCATCTCCTCTTTTTCAGCTTCCTCAACAATGTGCACACCCATGTTGGTTCCACTTATCCAATTTCATATGGCTCATTTGAATATTTGCTTGTTTAGGAGTTACGCTCGCCAGTCCCAAACACAGCGCTTCCCCCCAGAGAGGCTAATGAGCTAGGACGAGTGAAGAGACAGCCATCTTTCAGCTGTGCACTGGTGAGGAAACACGGATGCAAGTCTCTGATTTCATTAACTGTAGAAGATAACCTGCACACAGTGCAAGTTTAGAAGTTTGAAAAAGTAAACGCGGTGCCCGTGGTTCTTTTAGTGAAATGGATAGTGACCTTAAAGAGGATATGCAGTTTTAAGAATGTACGGATAGGTGTATACACTATAAAGCTGTTCTTGACCCAGTAATATTAGCCTGTTAAACTGTCTGTCCAATATATTGGTTTGTTACTATCATGGATTACGGATACTAATATGTTGGGGTTTTTTTGCTAATTCGACTAAATCACTGTTTGGGCAAATGATGATACTTGAAAAGATATTAATAGTTAGCAAAATTAAAATCGCTTAAGGGGTTTTTATGATCAGGCTGTATTTCAATGCCAGGGAGTGCTATAAATTTGCCTTTAATTAACAGATAAACACATAAATACAGATGCTAATGCGCTACAAGTGGGATTTGCGTTATGAGAAGTAAATTACACATTTTCGAAAGCACCTCAGCTGTGTGTTTCAGAGCGTTTATTCAGCAGTCTTTGCTCATGAAACGCCGCCATCATGCCTGACCAAACATGCTGATCCTCAACGTCTCAGTGTGTCACTACAAGTGCCCTTTGCACTCGCTGCCGGTTCTGAGCTAAAGACTTCTAATGCGACTCAAATGGATACAGAAAAAGTACTTAGATAGAGGAGATTGTTAAGCACATTTGCATTGAGGAATTGATGTGGTTTCAGCAAAGACAGGAGTTCATTTGTAGGTGGGCCTGGGGAGAAGTGATCATAGTTGACAACGCTTACTTGCATCTCAGAATTAGGTCACGCTGCCTTCTCTCAATCTTTCTCTTTCTCTCTCTCTCTCTTGCTTGCTTTTCTTTCCAGTCATGCATGATGGGCTGTTCTCATCAGCCTTTGTTTAATATCGCTTCAAAATTAATTTGGGCTCATTAATGGGACTCTTCGCTGTGAAGGCACTAATATAGTCAGTAATGTGGCTAATAAACATAAAACGATTTGCTCCAGAAGCCTGTTTCAGCAAGCACGAAAGGATACAAATATGGAAAAGGAGAAAATATAGGAAATAAACAATGATGATATTGCCATCTAGAAGTGCTGTTGTGTTGTTATTAATATTTATTTACACTTCTATAAATTTCAATTCCATGCATGAAAAAGTTCACCATGTTTATTGTGATTCTGACATTTGATTAAATGGGTAATTCTTAAAATGCTAATAAATGCACACCTGTGATTGTACAGTCTGTGTTAATGCATCATGTTAATAAAAGCCTGCAAAGACAAATAAAACAATGTTAACAGTTATCACATATAATCCCAAAGAAATGGCAAATAACACTTTGAATTAAACATGACATTAAATCATAACAAGTCTAATAACTTCAAAACACATTTTACAGTATGCTAATGCAATGTACAGTTACTAATTATATTAGTAATTGGAATTGTTTATTCAGATTTTTTTTTAATGGTTTCTTTTTATCGGATTGTTTTGCTGGCATCTAATAAATGTAACTTCCATGATTCAACATGCTTAACATCGTATTGAATCATCAACAATACTGGGTTATTATTATTATTAATGCTATTATTATTGATAAAAAGAACTAATATTTAGGACTGGGCAATATCTTGCGTGATATGTTCAGTAAAGCCAGTTCTTTGATTTGCGGTAAATCTTCTTCAGCTGTTTTCAAATGGAGCGGCAGTTAATACACAGAGCTCTAAACCTAGCCACTCTATATCGCATTCAGTTTCGCGGATGATTCATTTGTGATACTGAACCCAATATTGCGTAGCTTGTCAAGGATCTACAGCTCTGTGTATTAACTGCTGCTCCATTTGAAAACAGCTGAGAGATTTACCGCTAATCAAAGAACCGGCTTTACTGATGAGATACGCATTAATAAATTGTGCTACATACCGCCCAGCCGTAGTGGTAGTGGTGGTGGTAGTAGTAGTGGTAGTAGTAGTGGTAGTAGTAGTGGTAGTAGTGGTAGTAGTAGTGGTGGTAGTAGTAGTGGTAGTGGTGGTAGTATTAGTGGTAGTAGTGTTAGTGGTAGTAGTAGTTAAAATTAATAAATAAAGATTAAAAAACTCTTATCTGTGATGAAAACCATAGAGTGGCTTATAACTTGAATTCTGACTTTAAAAAATGACCCAGTTGTCACTCCTCTAAAAGCTGTGACACGAACTGTTGAATTTATTTAACAAAAAGTCAAAGAAATATTCAGAAAAAGGACAAACAAGGGGCATGCGGTGATTTGTATGCAGAGCCCAGGTCTGCGTGATGATGTGCTGTCCCCTGACGTGCACTGGCTCCCCTCAGCGCCTGTAGTTTGACCTTGAAGATATCGTTTGGCCCGACACTAGCGACTACACTGTGAGCCAGCCGCCTCCTCAGATGGGGAACTAGCACTCTGTGAGCGTTAGTTAATGAGTTCTATTCAGCTGCCGTACACACCGCTAGCGTCCTCAGAAGATTGAGCCGAACCGAGCACAACCGTACACTCGACCAGACGCTAATCAGGCCAGGCTACCGCCGCCGCTTCCCCTCACAGACGTGTCACACACGTGCCCAGACGGATTAACAGGAAGATGAGAAAATACGTCCACGCTGAAAGATAGAGAGAAAGCTTAGAGAAGAGAGAGAGAGAGAGTGAGTTATTAGGAGGCTTTCCCATCCAAAGTAACAGCTGGTATCATTTGCATAATACCCATCATTTTACTAGGCTTCTTGTCAAATCATAATGAAGAAAAAAAAAAAAAGCAATACAAAAACTAGTTCATTAGCGCTTCCAAGAACTCACATGCATATGTAGCTTCGCAGTCAAGACAGATTTTATCCGGTATTTACAAGAATTCATGAACAATTTCTGTACCTAAGCATCTGTAGTAATATTTCTTTCCTGTTATGTGTCAGATTTACAAATGCTTTAATTATTTGTAGCGTTAAGCTATTCTGTTTTTGGTATTCATACCATATATTGTATGACATCATATATAATGTCATTTGTCATACTAAGGAACATACATTCCCTTACATAGTAATTGCACAAAAATAAAAGTCTTTGTTAAAATAATATATACACATTTATATTTATAGTTAAATAATATATAAATTATATAGATACACATAATAAAAATACACAGTATATACGCATATATTATGTAAAGAAAAAAAAATGTATATATATATGTTTATATATGTATGTATGTATGTGTATGTGTATATTAATTTGTATGCGCTTAATTGTGATTAATCATTTGACAGCACTATGAGAAACCTAATAAGTGGCATTTGAGATATATTTTAGACAGCCAAATAAATGGGAAAAAAAGAGTAATAAAAATATTTATTTTTCTAAAAGTGTCTTTATCATACTGACTCAATGTAAAAAGAAAAAAAAATAACTAAAACTTAAATGTATAAAACCGGTATATATTGGTATTAGTAAAATGATATTGTGATGTCTCATCCAGATTGCGAAGAGTTTCACGAGTTACATTTTTGCTTATATTGCAAACAGAGCGCCTCACCTGAGATGCATTTTGCAGTTTGATGTGCAGAGAGTTCTTCTCTCCGTTTGGATCCCATCAGCCCCTGGCCATTTGTGGTTACATGTTGTGGAAGGTTCTCAAAGAAACCGGCTTCTTGAAGGGAAACCGCAGCAGATTTGCTTATTAAATTATCCCATCTCTGCATGACTGCATCGTGGCTGGGAGGTAGAGGGCTGCTGGGACCACGTCAAACCTGGATTGGACCCTCATAACAATAACAAATGCCTCCTTTTCCTTGCCTCCATTAAACCGGGTTTTGTACTGTATTTTAGCCGCTATAAATAACGGCTGAATGACAAGTCGGCACCATTAGACTGCAGGTTAGAATGGTGTAATTGCATGAAGGCATGGTAAAAACACAACATGTTCTTGTAGAGGACCCACGCTTTCCCCACACCACAGTTTAAGGTCAGAGCTGCATTATCTCAGCTGCATTTATCTTTGTCGTGTGACATTGTGAGCTACAAAACCATCGTGATGTATGGTTCCTTTCAGGGGTGGATATTTATTGCCGCTGGCCTCAAACCAGTCATCTTAAGGTTTTGTATCAGATTAGCATATTGTTTAAGATGATATGGTTTCTGGTTCCTAGACGTTAAGGGGGTTTAACACAATAGAGTACAGTGACAATTTAAGCAATAACAATGCAACTATTGCTATTAAATACAAATAAATAAACAAGGTTTGTGAAAGAGATGCACCTGCAAGTTGATAAGATGAAAATCTTAGCATGAATGGTCTGATGTATGCATCCTTTGACCGATGGTAATTTTAGACCAGATGGTTCTGATTTCAGTTTCACTATATTTTTGGTTTTTAGACACATACAGATCTTATGTATACCTGTCAAATGCTCATTCGGACCTCTGTTTTGTATTTACCTAAATGTTCTAGCATACTTCAGACACACTAAGATTAAATTGAAATCGATTTAAATGCCATTTATCAAACAATTAAAATAGGCCTAATACCCGTCCCTGTGGAATACCGTGTATTAAGTTGTGTCAGCCTTGAGCCCAGTCGGTTTAATGCCGGTAAAAACCCCTGCAACCCCCAATTATTTTTCCCACAACCTCACCAGTCGACCCTCTCCAAGTCGTTTTGCTTGTGAAGAAAAAAAAAAGGCACTGGTTCTCCAGGCATTACAAAACAATACATAATACTGCCTACTGGTGGGTCTTTAGTCTTTTTAATTTATTTTGGATGCTCAGTGCTGTTGTTGAATATCTGCAGTGCCTTGTAATGAAATACCCGCTGTGCAATTTTGCAAGTGTGTCAAGCAGAGCATGACCAGATATGCAAATTTAATACAGAAGTGGCAAAGTGGAATTTTGAGTATTTTTCACATCTGGGGGCTGTTAAAAGCAGTTTTGAAATCAATGAATACATAATAAAGAGGTGTCCACACTAGATAGAAATCCCGGTTTGTCGGGCTAAAAACTAGTTTGTTGTCTCAGATCGGTCTCTTTTTCACAGAGTGGCCGCACACAGCATGCGGTGTAATGATATAACAAATTGCAGATGAGGAATGGAAATTCGAACGGATGAGTTCCTGTCTGATGGTGTATCGGTCTCGCTCTCTCTTTCTGTCTGGTTCCTCACAGAGAGAGAAATGGTCATGTGAACAGCACCCCACCAGCCAATCTATCTCTACATATCAAGGTCAGATCAATTTTTCTTGGAGCAACCGCCACCTGTGGTTCTAGCACATAAATTCGCTCACCTTCGATTTGTTTACCCTTGATTTACCCAAAAAAAAGAGGCTTTCAGCACAGAAAAAAAACTGTCATAAACATGTCGTCTAGATTTTTTTTTTTCAGCCCGTGTATTGCTCCAAAATATTCACACCCATCGTTGGACGATAATAACATTGAGTCATCAGAGATGCTCCTCTTGTTACTAAAAATACAAATGCTGAGCCGAATGCTTGAGCAAGCAGACACGCTAGTGCACACATCAGCTCAAAAACGTACGCCGCTACCATTGAGACTAATAATAACGACTTTGATGAGGATGCAAAACTCGGTGCATGTTGTACATCACTGTCCGCGGAGGAACTGGGTGTCATTAGAAAGTGCATCAGCAGTGATTCCCAGGTCAGCTTGATGCAGAAGCAGGTGGTTGATGACTCAGGCAAACTGGCTTCTGTTTATTCGAAACCAGAGTCCAGCTTCCACCGGTTCCCCCGTGGCTCAAATGTGATTGATGACACTAATTACCATGTCACCACTCATTTCAAAACCTTGATCTCTGAGCATGTGGCTTTGGCTCGTCTCCTGTATACACACACACCTTTATCCAGGGTCTGTGTCACCCGCCTGTCCTCTCTAATGTTCGCTGCTGTGTTTTACAGGCCTCCTATCCTCACCGTCACGTCTATCTGCGTTTACTGGCTCCCTCCTCTCTTTCCCCAATACTTTAATTGGAGATTATTAGGCTGGATTTGCATGAGCTTATATGGTCTGCATTTTTCTCTCTAGTCATTGTGTAACAGCTTCAAATCTCAAATCCACCGATTTAGAGGAATAAGCGGCGAGTTAGTTGAAGAGTTTTGTTGGAATTTCGGTGCGTAATAGTGGAGAGCGAGTTTTGACTCTTATAAACCTGTTGCGCATAAAAACGGCAAGAGTCTTCTCAAAATTGAAAGCCATAATCTGATTGGCCTGGTTTTTATAGTTCCAGCAATCCAGTCAGCAGGCTTAAGATACGAGTTTTCAGATATATGAAAATATCTCTTTTTAAAAGTATTTAAGAAAGGGGTCATCAAAGATGATTTGGATATAATAGTGCTGATATTATAATGGAGATGAAATTGAAACAATATGACAATGAACACGAACAAAGGGAATAAGGGGAAATTAGAGCAACATTTTATTATTGTTTGTTTGTTTGTTTGTGTGTGTGTGTGTGTGTGTGTGTGTGAGAGAGAGAGAGAGATATTAAATGTCAAAAATCTATTGCTAATAAATAAAAACAATAATCATGATATATGTCATTAGTTTTGAACCCATAAACAAGTTTTTTTTTTAACCAACATGAATGCAAAGAGTTCTTATTCTTGAGAACTGCAATTTAGGTACACCGTGTTCTCCTATATTTATTTATTAAAAAAAATATATATGTTGTCTTTGCAACCTTTCTTAGCTACTGCACCATTGTGTGAACAATATCATCGATTTCAGATTTAACACACATCTTACCCTTTGTAAAAAAAAACAAACTAAAAACAAATTCTGTAGGAACAGCGTTTAAGTGAGTCTGGTCACCGTACGGTCCCTCAAGTCTGATATAACTACTGCATTCGAGGTGATTCAGTGGTGTGAAATACCACAAGGCTTATCTGCACACATGCACAGTCAAACAAAAACCCACTCACTGTCAGGTTGTGGCATGGAACAGGTTGCCATGTGGTGAACTGCTGACCTCGTAGCTGGAGCCAGTGCCCTGAGGTGAAGACTTTGTCCGGGGTGGCCTTGTCTCACGCTGTGATGCTGACATATAGGATATTCACAGCCCCTCTTTATGTAAATCTGTCAGAGATGCTGTGGATGAAATTTGTATGCTGTGCATGCAAGCAAACCACCATAAATGTTATGGATGAATATAGGTTGCGAAAAAAATAATATTTTTACATTTGTAGACGTGGTCATTTTTGGAGGAAACTGCACTTTTCATGTTGATACTGATTAACTATATGAAATCATTTAAAAACTATCATTTTTAATCATTTTTAAATATATAATTTTTGTCCCAATATTCAATGTCCTCTGAAATACTCTTTTAACGCATATCGATATTATCGTAAAGATGATGTCAACTTGCATCCTGTTGTCCATAATCAACTTTGTCCAACAAAAGTTTGCATAGAAATTGAACTATTTGACTAGAAATTCACTGATATCATTAAAAAGCAGCATAAATAATAACGCGTGTAGTATTAATAGTTATGATTTCATTATATAATGTCGTTTTAGAAAGACATCAAACATTGCTGGCTAGCAGGATGGAGTTTGGCTCTCACGGGAGCCTTTGCATAAGACTCAGCACAACTGCCTAATATACTGACTTATTTAGTGACGTTATATCCACAGATTTCTCTGTGATGTTAGATGACGTTAATTAACAGAATTAGCATAACTTGGATCCGTGAGCGCGTGTTCGTTTGAGTTACAGCATGCTGTTTGCTCTCTCAGGCAATGTGTTTTGTGGCCTGTGTTTACGGAGCTTAGAGGTAATGTGTGGATGTATTCAGCTCTTTAATGATGGTTGGAATATAAAATGACACACTCATCCATTAGCCGCGGCGTGTAGCCGCGACGTTCCTCGCTGCATGCTGATTAGTCCCACACAGCCCGGTCCAGAGATAACACCCGAATTAAGATCCACATGTAAATTGCATTAGCTAATCAATGAATGCTTGATGAATGCAAGCCTGGCACGAGAAATTGTTTCAAGGTTATGCTCTTTATTTATTTTTTTCAGGTAGAAGTCGCTCTGTGACTCTTTTTTTACATTAACAAATGATTGTTTACCGGTTAGCCTGGCTAATTGACGATAAAGGATTAAGATGCTCCCTGCTGCACGTTTGCAGTTGGCGTTTGCGACCAACGCAAATCCCACGGCACTGCGAACACCGGCTCCAGGGGATCTCGGGCCGGGACTTGTTTCTGCCGGAAGGTCAGATCACGTGACATGTCCCCGCGGAGACAGCGGCGCAAGCATCGGTCCCCGGGCAGAAAATGACAACTATGACAGCGGCCGCCCGCTGGAACACAAAACCGGTTTCATCGGTAAACAAATCACAACCATTCGTGTCAGAGCCACAGACATACTTTTGACATGTCTCTGTGACATCAGTCTGAAAAGCTAAGGATAGTGTCACGGATCATGTAGAGTATCTGTGAAACGCGAGCAAACACGAGATAACGGGCTTGGACTGGTGACAGACTCGCAGTTTGTGCGAAATATGCCCCTTGTAGCCTCAACCACACAGTTGGAAAGCGAATTGATGCGGCATTGCAGGATCTCTGGGGTAACGTGATTTGAGTCTTGCATCTGTCCGCACGGTTGCCTGGTTCCCTCAGGCGGGGCAGTAGCTGGCAGAGTGGGCTAGACTGGGTGGGCAGAGGAAGTTGGGTTGGGATAGAGGGGATTGGCTTTCACTCCCTCCAGAACTTCTGCTGCTGGCTTGGGAACACCGATGCACACGGCTGCCATCTTTTCGTTTCAGAAGCCGATTATCAACTGGAAGAAACAGAGGCAGAGTTTGAATTTCCATAGATTGTGTTACAGACTCAGAGCTGCTTGTGTTAGAGTCCTGACTACATTCACACAGCAGGTTTTTTTTTCTCATGTAAACGCATACCGAACAATTATCATTCATACAAAACATGCCATGCTTTTGTTTTCTTGGTTTTTACAACTTTTTAGGCAAGCATCTTATTATGAGTGCTTGAGACTGCATCTGGATCAGATTCAGAATGGTGATTAAAGCATAGATGGAGTAGATCGCTTCCCCCAAACAGGCTAAAAACTTTCACAGTCCTAAACAATTTCCTGGATCACTAACTTTAAGCGATTTTGATTTATATACCGTTTAAAGTTCGATAGCCACACTATTCCACATATGCGTATGCTTACGCATGCAACTGCTCGTTTCTTCCTCACTTGTTTTCGCATGCAGAGATTCTGTACTGTAGCGCCCCCTATAACCATATGTGAATGACATTCTCATTTACACACCACCTCCGAAACTTTCTTCCGTCCTAAAAAAGTTCAGATCAGGTTGTATTGTCTGCATTTTTACATCAGTAACAAGCATTTAGATAGGAAAGGATGACGAATAAGAATAAAAACCACACAAATTTCACATTCGGTACACAGTCTGTGTGTTGTATGATTAATAAAGATAATGTTAGAGATAACATTCTTGCATTTAGGTTATTTCCAACCTGGCAACCACCAGAACATTAGAGCAATGACCCACTGTAAAAGTCAACTCAAAAATATTTAAAACCCTGGCAATACTTTAGCAACCCCATAGCAAAGGCACAGACCAGTTACATTTTCTTCAGTCTAGTTGTAATCTAATTCTTCAAATATAAATGATTCAAATTAAATTAAGTCTTGTCATCTGAGCATGTGGATTGATGTCATTCCCAAACTAAATGCTGGTTATTAACAGAAATGTCACACAGTAATTTAATCTCTCACACTTTCAAAGTCTTAAATGTTTAAGAGCCTTAAATATTTAATAATGAATATGTACACATTAATTATACGGATGTACATAGACTTTGCCTCTGAAATATGTACTCTTTTGACTAAAAATTCACAATTCTCTTTGAAACTGTGTAAACTGAGAGCGTGAGTGCGTTGGAATATCAGCAGCAAGGTCTTGAGTGACTGTGAATGGCTTTGCTTCGCCAGCACAGGATTAAGCAACAGGTTACAAAAGGAACGGCCAGGTCAAAGTACTGGCACGGCTGAAGGAACCAGACCCAACAATGCCCACCCTTAAGACCCAGCACATAATATATACCTCATCACAGAGTCAATTCTACACCAAACACTCCAAGCCACCCTCACGTTAAACCATCTGTGGATGTTACCGGTTCAGTGAAGCGCTTGAGAAAATGGATATAGTAATAACGAACAAGAAACCTTTGTCCGATCCGTTGGGAATCAATTTGCACCGGAACTAAGTCTCTCTTGGACACACATAAGAGTGCTTTTTAAATCAGCACAAGAGCTCAGATTAGTACATGCTAGCTACCCAGTTAGCACACCAATGGTTTTTGAAAAAAAAAAAAAAAAAAAAAAAAAAGTTGGTTACCAGCATTCTTCAAAATTATCTTCGTTTGCATTCTAAGTCATATAGGTTTGGAATAATTGGATGTTTTGGATGAACTGATATATTAAAGTTAATTGATATATTAAAGATGGCAACACTGAATAACGGTATAGTTTTCAAAACCTAGTACTTACCAATTTACCGGAAAACGATTTTCCAAAATTAGCATTTTCAGGCCCACAAAATGAATATGGTTGACCAAAAGTCGTGAAAAGTTTTCTGGTTTTAGCTGAAAATGGCATACTGTAAACAAATATTTAATTGTTTTAAGTGTTTTTTTAAAGCATTTTTTAAAATGCTGCATTACAATGTCACCTACTTTACATTTACATTTTAGTCGCTTAGCAGGCAATTTGATCAAAAGCCATATGCAAATGAGGACAATAGTGGCAATCAAGACCAACAAAAGAACAACACGCGAGCACTATGACATTTATCTCAGTTAGCCTCAGTCCCAGGCAATAAACGTAGCTAGAGGAGAAAAAAATTGCAATGTCGTAAAAATGTTCTGTTCTTGCAGGTTAGCTATGCAGCTCAAATCGTTGTCGTCCACATGTATGTTACATATACGTACAATTGGTACGAACGGTAAACGGCGAGGACAGGTGGTGCCGATAAATGGAGATGTGGCTGTGCTGTAATATTGATGGAGGGAAAAGGCAGAGCACAGCAGCCGAAACAAGAGAAGACATCGTTCGGCGGGAAGGTGACTTAGCGGTTGATGAGGTGACGCTTGACCCTGAGGGCCAGCGACGGCAAGCAGCTCACTGAACCCAGGCGAGTTTATCCAAGCAGATCAATGCTACTTAATATCAGCGAGGCTGGCCACCCCATCCCGTCTGCCACATCCACCGCTGAGGCTAAGCTCTGGTTTACTCCCACTCTGACAGATACAGATGGTGTCAGTTACTGCCAGAAAGAAAAGAAGATGAAAACCGAGGACCTCCAGGTCCTTAGAAGACGAGAGACGCCGCAGACAGACGTGCGGGAAAGCAGTTCGCCGCTCTCTGTCAATTACGCTTTATTCTCTGGCTTGTAGCGGGGCGGCACGGAGGGGAAGGCAATTAATTATTATTGTGGGTTCTCCATTCTGATCTTGGAGATTGTATCTGATGCACATTTCCTCCGCCACAATTACGGAGGCTGCTAACTATTGACATTTAGGAGGTTGCTGATTTGAATTATCAGAGACGTTAGTAATTTGGGGTGCTAAATGGGTTTTGATTTCCACACACAACGCAGGCGGGCGGGATGACGAAAGTAAAATTAGGCGCTAATTTGAAGCTGGAGATGTAAATCAGGACGATGTAGTAGGAGCTGATAAAGCTGGGTGCAATAAAGACATGGGGGAGAGTTGAGGTTGAGGGGGGAGTGGGGTTTACCCAATTCCCTTTTGTTCCAACACACAAAACAAACTAGATGCTGCAAGAATTTTTAATCAACATTGCGAGCTGTAACCTCTAGAAATTAAAGGGAAATCCTTGTTAAAAGTAAGACGTAGCCTAAAATATAATATCTGATAACATACTTGTAACAGTCTATGCTGAGGAATTGACCTTTTTTAACCAAATTTTGCCATTTAGACTGGAACATGTGTGTGTGTGTGTATATATATATATATATATATATATATATATATATATATATATATATATATATATATATATATATATATAAAAATAAAATTTTCCAACTATGTTTTAATATATTATACGTATATAAAAATTGTAACTATAATGTGCCACAAGCATTAGCAGAGCCATTTATATATATATAATAAAAATATATATATATATATATATATATATATATATATATATATATATATATACAGACATTGAAAATTTATATATATAAAGATATATATATATGCATATAAATATATGATATTATCTGTTTATAATAATATATATTATATATATATATATATATTTAGAATAAAATATGTATGCAAATATCAAATATATGTATATATATTTGTATATATATATATACAGACTGCTATATGATATATTTGTTTATATATATATATATATATATATATATATATATATATATATATATATGTGTGTGTGTGTGTGTGTGTATATGTATATATGTATGTATATATGTGTATATATATATATATCCTTATAAATACTACATAAAAATTAGAACAGTAAAGAATTATTGTCCTTGTTTTTAAAATATAGCAGTCTATTATTCTTACAGAACATTCAGTCATTGATTTATACTACTGGCCAAAATCAATAATGTTAAATAATATATTAAAAATCATTTTTGAACATTTTTAAACATGATTTTTGTGTTTACATTACAGTTACACCTTGTCAATAAATCAGCAAATACTCCAAAGACCCAATACATCATATAGCCTATTTATTTATCAAAACTGCAAATGATCTTGTTAAATTATTTGTGCAAGGCCTGATAAATATTTATAAACTAATCCTGAGAGAGATTAGCAGATTCCCTGGCTCCAGAGCCATATCAGTGGAAAAGCCATATAAGAGTGTTTACACTTCAGCATGTATGAGTGTGTGTCCGTGAACATGACAATTGGCCTGTGTTTTCACACACATACACACACTTGACAGTGCGGCGTGTGCCCAGTGTGTGTTAGGTGATACGACTGATGGAGAACCGATAATCCCTCTGAGCCGCAGAGCATACATCCTAGAGTTTCATTAGCCCACTGTGCCCGTCAGAGCGAGAGAAACACACACACACACACACACACACACACACACACACACACACTCACTCAGAGCCTGTGATCCCTAGAGAGAGGGAAAGATTTGAAGGGGAGCGAAAGCAGGGGTCAGCATTTTTAATATGGGAACAATTACAGGCTCCTGCCGAACAGATGGTATTATTCATGCAGTTAAACATGACACAGACATTTACATCATTTCCAGTGACAAGCTCACAGGTAGATATATGGAAGTCCATTATAATGCCATGTGCTTACACTGAGCTTGTGATTGCTAATGACAACGTATTATGGCGCGGCTTACTTGGAAAATAAACCTGAGCCGCATATGTTAAATGTCAAGAGTGTCTGAAAAAACGAGAGGAACAAAAAGAAACAAAGAGAGAGAGAAAAAAAATGACTCCAGCATGACCTGCAGGCCATGGATGCTTTTTGGAACGGTTTCATGTTTAATGTAATTAGTCGCAGTGCTTTAATCTGACGGTGAAAATATTGTTACATTCTTCTGAGTCACGTTTTTAGTCCAAATACTAGTTGCATGTCTAAAGGATTATAAATCAGGTTTAACGTTTAGTCCCTTTTTACATCACAGTACTTAGTAAGTTTGACTGATGTGCTTAATGTGGTATTGATTTTATTTTAATTTATTCAATATAATAATACTGCTACTACTACTAAAATTATTATTATTATTATTATTATTATTATTATTATTATTATTATTATTATTATTATTATTATTATTAGTAGTAGTAGTAGTAGTATTGTTATTAGTATTATTTCTATTATTATTATTATTATTATTATTATTATTATTATTATTATTATTATTATTATAGATGCTAATAATAATAATACTAATAATAATGATTATAATATATTATTATTATTATTATTATTATTATTATTATTATTATTATTATTATTATTATAGTTTAATAATTAATAATAACTGTTGTTTCTTCTTCTTCTTCTTCTTCTTCTGTTTATTATGTTAAATGTATTTTTAATACTTATGACACTGTCCTGAAGGAAGGAAGGAAGGAAGAGAAATAAATTAATAATAATAATAATTATTATTATTATTATTATTATTATTATCAGTAGTAGTAGTAGTAGTAGTTTTATATAAAATATGATTGTTACATAAAAGCTACAATGTGTAAATACTCAATTTGTATGAATATATGTGCTATATACTGTATATTTAACTGGCTTTTTTTAAGACTTTGAAAATATATATCTCTGTACATTGTTCTTGTCTTGTTTCCAGTGACAGGTCCTTTTTTATGTTCTCACTAAATACAAACATGGAAAAAGCTGCAGTATGCAGCATTAGCATTCATTTTAGCATTTCCAGTAAAAATGGGCCTATATTATAACAGCTTTCAATATTTGCAGCTTTCCACTCAAACAGACGCATCTCGCTTTAGGGACGATGCCTGTTTTACTGAAAAAAAAAACAATATGCTTTGCAGTACAAAAGCTCTGGCTTTGATCTCGTATCGTTTCTCGTCTGGTTATGAAACTAATGAAATAATGAAATCCGCTCATGTGTATGATCTTTAGCGTTCCTTCGCGAAACGTGCGTCGCTTTCTAGATGCAGCAGTTTGTTGCTTCAGCGCAATCAGGAACGCTGTTACACAATGCATTGACCTCATTATCTCGTTTAGTCAATCATATCATTAGAAGAAATGAAGGAAAAAAAAAAAAAAAAGTTGCCTGTGAACTCAGAGGCAAATATAAAATAAATGCAGCCACAACCTCTAATGGCAAAATGGTCAGCGACTGCTGTATAAATCAGAGCATAATTACAGTCGTACCCGGCTCGGTGCATTTGCATAAATTCTCATAAGAGGGCAATGTTATGTTGTACCAACAAAATAAATAAAGAAGACAAACAAAAGAGATAATCTGGCCAGCATGCCAAATATGTCCCCAGTGAATAGCACTGAATTCATCAAAAGCGTGTTATTGGCCTGGTTGTAATGTTGGTGGCCATTTTATGTGCCTGAGTAGACAAAGAAGAGCAGAAAAGAGATGTGAAAAAGGGCTTCCTAATGGATTCTGCACAGAGCGAGGAGAGTCGGGAGGGGGTTTGTGTCACAGTATGCACAGAGCTGTCTTTTTTCCCACCAGCCTTTGCCCATCAGTGGAGCCCGGGTCGCTGTGGAAATGTCATGACAGGCATATGCTGTTGGACAGTTTGTGCGCCCAATCACGGCGCTGTCACCCACGGCGATGAGGGGGAGGGCTCTGCGGTGTCCGTTTGAAAAATGGCTCCTGCCATCTCCAGCATTTACACGTTTCTCTCCTTGAACTGTGCTTGATGTCTGTTCTGCGGTCGGAGCGGGAGAACAAAGATGAAAAGGGAGGGAAAGGGTTCGATGGGAAGTATTAGGGCTTTAAATCGATGACGAATTTGAACATGACGATTTATTAGCTGAATTTTTCTATTGTACCGATCCTTGCCAAAATGTTACATATGGATATTTACTATAACACAGATGTGCATTTAATTTATAGTTGTCACACTGAAGTTATTTTTTAATTATACTATATAACAATATATATATGTGTGTGTGTGTGTGTGTGTGTGTGTGTAAAAATGCATGTAAACAATGTTAACTTTCTGCCTCTCTTTTTATTAAGGTAATTCAGAAATAATGATGCATGACAAACATGAAAAACTCACCCTACATTATTTCTTACAGAATCTGTTGATGAATTTAAATTATGGAAGTTAAATGTATTGTAAATGTTTTATGGCACTGTCCTAAAGGAAAGAAGGAAGGATGTATGTATGCATGGATAGAATTAATGAATAAATAATAATAATTTATTATTATTGTTATAAATAATAATAATAATAATAATAATAATAATAATTATTATTATTATTATTATTATTATTATTATTATTATTATTATTATTATTATTATTATTATTATTATTATTAAAGTGCAAATACAACTTTATAATAGTAATAATAATAATAATTATTAATATTATTATTATTGTTAAGCATTGTTTTTATTAACTACTACTAAATGAATAAATAAATAAAAATTAAATAAATAAATATTATTATTTAAATCAATTAATAGAATAAAACAATATATATATTATGTTTGGAATATAAATATTTGTATTTGTATAAATATTTGTATGGAAATTTTTTGCATTATGTAAATACAGTAATGCTTAACTCTGAATGGGTGTTTTAATGCATATACTATATTAATTTATTCAGAAATACAGATAAGTAAATAAATAAACAGATTATTTAGAAGTATAGTATAGCAACCAAATTGTTGTTGTTGTTATTAACATTATTCATTTTTCTGAACTCTTCAGTTCTTAAAACCAATTTTATGCACCCGTTACTTTTCTGTAAAAAAAAATCTTGTGCATTTACCTAAAACTGACAGTGCTCCACCTATCTGCGTCATGTGAATAAGATAGTTACCCTTTGCTCAAAGCAAACACACGGATGTCACACATTACAGAGGAGGCTAATGTTTCAGCTAGCTGTATTCTATTGCAATTATATGGTTCAGTGGCGGTGATTATAGTTCTTCAATCTCACTCTGTGAAGTTTTGGTTAGCTGGCTCCCTCGTAATTTGCCGTGTGGGCATTATGGGCCAGTCTTGTGGAAAAGGGATGATAAATTGAGCTGGCAGGAGCTCATAGATTTATTAAATTTCTATCAAACCCTGTAACAAAAAAGGGGGAAAAAAATTGGCGGCGGCTAAGAGCAGGCTTAGATTTTTTAATCAAAATTCATGAGTCCTGGATTCGTGGTTGAGCAGGCCCGGGGAAGACTTGAATCGAAGACTGATTAAAGAAAATAAAAGGCTTATTTGAAGTAATTTTTCAATGACGCCTTTTAATTGGATGTTAAATCAAATGCTTATCTGCCATGCAGCAGATAGCTAGCAATATGGTGAAGTGCTAGTGTCACTTCTACTGTAAAAGATACTATAGTAGAGCTCTTACCATCACACATTTTACATTCACACGTCTGCACATTCTTCACCAGACGCAACGCTTCACGTTGAGAGACAGAAACTTGTGTTTTGGATTTGTAATCAGTCCCTTGTGATCACGCAGAAGAAGACATGAGGTGTTGTACTACTGTAAATTAACAACTGTATACTGCTGTACTGTTCTCACTGCAGTTAAGCTGTAATGCTATGGGACTAATTAATCCTCAAAACAATAAATAAATAAAAAATAAATAAAATAAAAATCATATATATATATATATATATATATATATATATATATATATATATATATATATATATATATATATATATATATATATATATATATATTATTGATTTTTTTATTTTATTTATTTTTTATTTATTTATTTTTATATATATATATATATATATATATATATATATATATATATATATAAAATTTGCATTATGTGCTGTACATGAACTAATATTAAATTTGGAATGGGCGTTTTAATGCATATAATGATATAATCAGAAATAAATTAAAAATAAATTCAGAAAACTGTTTTTTTATTTTAATGCATTTGAAAATAAACGTGTAATTGTAATTACTAATCAGCTTCTTAAAGGGACAGTTCACCCAAAAATTAGTATTTCATTATTCCGTGTTGTTGTATAAGTTGTTGTTGTTTTTTTTTCTGTTCAACACAAAATAATATATTTGTGATATATGATATAATAAAGCTTTTTCTAGCATAACAGTATTTTTTCACTCTTTACAACAAAACAAACAAGCATCCAAACAAAACACACATTTACAATATAGACACAATAAATACAATAATAATAATAATAATAATAATAATAATAATAATAAAAAAAGTCCCAGAGTTTAACTTTTACGTGTACCTTATTCAGTTCTAAGACAGCCTGATGTGTAACAGAATATTTTAGCTTCACTCGATTAAATCTCGGGACCATATATCTCAGAAATTCATAATACAAAAGTAATTTGACTTATAATACAGGGAAAAATACTACTCAAAGTCAATGGCTACAATGAACTGTTTTGTTACCAACATTCTTAAAATCAATTTGATCAATTTAATTAGCATCATTGCTAAATAAAATTATTAATGTCTTAAAAAAAGACCTCAATCATTTGAACGGTATTACACACACCTCCACCTTGAAATCTGTTTTTTCACAACTCGAGGCCTTCGTAACACACTGCTCTAACTCTATCCCAAGCACGGCGCTATGTGAGAGGCAATTACAGCTGATATAATAAACACCGGCCCTCACAAGGGCAGGAAAGGGCTCCCTCGCCAGCATCAAGTACACCAGGGCCTCATGTAGGGCATTAAAGCCACGGCATCAGCGCTGAGCCAAACTAGATTTGCTGCAGTAATAATATTTAAGCACAGCTCTCAGACCAGTGGCTTAGTAACTACTAAATTACGATTCCGCTGAGGACGGCGGCTCTCTTGTTTGGAGATACTCCCTCGCTCTCGCTGTCGGCTGCTTTATGGACGTGCAGTGGCGGGGTATCTTAGAAATGGAGCCCTGTATTGTACGGTGTCAGATATTTTATAGTGATGGCATCATAAAAGGAGGAGAGTCGCCAGCGTTTAGCTCCCGCACCTCTTCAGCCACAGACATTCGGCCTGGACACGTTTTATGTAACAACATGCCTGCTCTCTTTGGGTCTTGTGAGGGTAATTTTGTTTGCTGTGTGTGTGTGTGTGTGTGTGTGTCTATCTACAATTAGCTCTGTTGATTCTGTATACTTCACAACCAGTAAGGCAGATGAGTCTTTTAGCTCTGTGTTTAAGCACGCGTTTCGATGCTGTAAATATTTCGCAGCAGTTTCAAAGAGAAATGTGCACCGAGTGGCGCTAAAACGCAGGTTCAATACGTGAGCCCTGGCGCGGTTTTATTACGTTAATATAGATATGCATTGAGGCGAAATTGAAATATCGAGGGACTGGCGCTAAAAGTTATTGCTCTATCATGTTGGAAATACGCCCTGCAACAAACCCAACCCTAAACCTACCCTGTAGTGTTAGCAAATTCAGATTTGAACTATTTTGTCGAACCGTAGCTACCGTAGCTACTCGCCTCTCAAGTACTCCTCCGAGCAAACCTACCGTCTATGAAAACCCTTGGATATGAAGCTTGATATTCATTCAAAAGCTTCAGTTTTTAAATCTCCCAGCATATTAATACTGTTTTGAAGTCATAACACGTCATAACATTTTTTCACGTAATCGTGCGAAAATAATACTGCCTCTAGTGTTCATTTCTTTTGTAAACTACATTGATATGTACTTTGTTCATGTCTCGCTAAAAAGTGCACCCCGGTACTTTTATGCCAAGAGACCAGGTAGGGAATAACACACAGCTATTAAGGCCACTCAGCCAATCAGATTCAAGGACTGCAGTATAAAAGATTTTTTTTTTTTTCAAGCTCTGAAATATTTTATCAGATATAAATCGTGAGTATCCTTTATCCTTATACTGTAAGTCTAGAACACACAGAAAAATAATGGAATATTGTTACGGACAGTGAGGGGCCATTGAGTTGTATCAGTCAAACATGCCAATATCTCATATAGCATTCATATTGCATACTGTCATACACAGAACGCCTTATGCTCCATTGATTTGAGCCATGACAGGACCTATGTGGAATCTACACCCACAGAATTCTTCAGAAATTCCACCGAATTTCCACAGCTGTCATTCACCCAGCTTTACTCATCTCCCATCCCACGCGAGTTCATCTATAAACTATTTTAGCTATTTTGATCATGCTTTCAGCCACCAGTAAGAGTGTCGCATTAAAAATATCTGTATTTAAATCATTTCTTTGACATCTCCAGCAAGCGTTCTTCATGTTGGTGTCGTGAATGTCCATATCATTAGCTTCCGCCGCATTTCAGCTCTAAAATGTCAGTAAGTCAAAGCCACATTTAGGATTATTTCTCTTCTATTTATTAAGAAACATCTTCTCTTTTCATGCTTAATTTGCATGTAAAAGGTGCTTAGCTTGTGCTTTAAAATAAATAAGCGATAACAGAAAGTTTAGCAGAATAACATGAGCAAAGGCATGCATGTCTAAAGTTTTTTTTTTCCTTTGAAATTGCACAATCCGGTGACATTTCATTAATAGGTTAAATGTTTCTCTGTTGGCACCAAAAAGTGCCCTTTCTTTGTTTTGGAAACTGAAAGTTAGGACCGAACCGGACCGGACTGGACTGGACCGGTCAA
>NC_056712.1:1084343-1121843 GCF_018831695.1 Puntigrus tetrazona | reverse complement strand
CTCATTAAATATTCATACGCTTTGTGCAGTCACAGACGCTTTCACGCCGTGTGTTTAGTTTCGCACCTGGGGAAAACTTTTCAGAACGTAAGCCAGAAGCACGTTAATTGCAGTGTAACTAACCAGAATGACTGACTTTATGTAACTCGGTACAGATATAAGACGCAATAAGATATTTTTAAATGTAAATTTAAATGATTATTATATGACTATTATTAGTGGTAGGAGGAGGAGAGGTATTAGCTTTGTTTGTTTATTTTGGCATCCTTGGTAGTTCTTTAATAAATATTAATAAAAATAATAAAAATTTTATATAAAATTAAATAACCCAGTTCTTTTTCAACTGCTTACGCTTTTCAAAACTGTGCCTCTTTTTTTCTTTTTAAAAACCTGTTCTAAAATAAAATATTAAATAATCATGAATTATTATTAGTTGTTGTTGCTGTTGTACACACAGACACATAATAATAATAATAATAATAATAAAACAAATTAAATCAAAATTATCTTCACTGAAGTAAAATAATTACAATTTTAGAGAGAGAGAGAGAGAGAGAGAGGAGAAGGAAGGAAATAAAGAGAGAAAGAATAATGAAAAGAAGCTGTGAAGAAATAAAAAAATAATTATTATAAATTAAATAAAATTTTAGTTGTTTTCATAAAATAAAATAAAAATTTAAAATAAAAACGATGGTTTGCGATATCATTTTTCCTTTTGGATAAACAGTCTGTGTAAACATTACATGTAATGTATTATTGATCCGAAGATTACATCTACAAAACAAATAAAACTATAGCATAAATGTAAACATTCACATTACTATTAAAAAATAGTATAGTCCCGATTTTTTTATTTTTTTTTTTATTTTATTTATTTTTTTTTCAGCTGTACAGTTTCAACAGCAGAGAGCTAGTATTATACAGCGTCATCCAGCTCTCATTACACAGTGATTTGTTTTTGCTGACTAATCAGGTGAACAGGTAAGCGTTCTTCCTGCAGCTTGGGGTTTTGTAGGTCAGTGGGTGAATGCTTGAATCGGCGAGCGTGTTAAATGTGACCCGTTGGTCTCGCGGTGATGTTCTGGCTTTGATAATGAGGTCGTCTGGGGGTCCCGTTTATCCGAGCCGTACGTCACTAGCTCCAGGAGTGATTCTAGAAGCGACGGGAACGAAAAACCCCGACCCGAGTGAAACCTCACACCCGCCGCTTCCGCCGTAAATCGCATCCATGCGCTTCAGAAAGGCTGATCGGTAACATTCGGCCCTCAATTACATTCGTTACCGTTAGAAACGTCTTTGTGTAAGCCAGAAGTGATTTATTCCAGCCACTTTATTGGCTAGCAAAGGTAGATTTAGAGGAGATGATGTGCTTTAATTCCTCTGATTCGCTCTCCCTCCTGTGGTCTCTACCTCCCTCATTTGTTAGAGGCAGGCCTGGAGCTTATTAATTTTCACAGGAGGAGACTGGCTGGAGAGCTAACAGTGTTTGCTGCAGGGCATGGTGGGTAGCAGGCTGAATGATTTGCGAGCTCAGATTAATAATCTCAGTTCCCGGCGGGATTACCCGGCTCCCTCTCTCTCCGGTGACATTCCGGACTGGGCCTTCTTTATGCCTGGGTGGTCATATTTGGAGAGTGTCCCGGGGTTCCGTTTTCATCCTCCTCCTCCTCCTCCTCCTCTTCTTCTGCTGCCCCGTCACGCCTGTGCAGGCATCTGAGGGATGTTGTGATCTGCATGGTAATTAGGCGTCTTTGTTGCGCGGCGGCGGTGGGAAAGGTGTCTGTGTGCGCCAGGACCGGCAGTCTGAGGGACTCCAGCCGTCTGGAGCAGGACCGCGATCCATTCAGAGCTCACTCCAGTCACTTTTTTTTTTTTTGTTTTCTGCCCTTATAAATTCTTGAATAAATTATCATTTCATTACATGAATAAATAAATAAATTCCGTACACGTTTTTGAATTTCAAGTGATGCAATGGAATTCTAGATGTAAATAAAAAAATGAAACTCTAATGCTGCTGTATGTTGGTAATAATGGGTTTTACCCAGGAGCATATTAGCATAAACTCAACATATGAAGTATTTCTAAATGTATTAATTGTCCTTAGATTGTTATTGTAAATTATTAACTACTACTATGAAATCTACTTACTTCTTACTATTGTACTGCTTATAATAATAATTATAATATTTACTGTAATTTTTACTAATAATGTTGAATTATACACAGATTACTATTATTATTATTCAACATATATATTATTCAACATATATATATATATATATATATATATATATATATATATATATATATATTTTAATGATAAGTGTATATATACATACACTTATCATTAAATTATTATTATTATTATTATTATTATTATTATTATTATTATTATTCACTAAACAAATATGGCAACTGTGGTAAGAGCAAATAAAAAATGCATTATATTATATAAATCATATAATAGAACGTGTATGAAACTTTATAGATAATGTAACCCATATACCTAAATATATACATAAATGTACACTATTAATACTATTTGATCCTAAATAATTTCTAAAGTATAATCCTAAAGTGTTTGAAAATACACTTTATTTTTAAACATTTAAGCAGCATCACATAAGCAAATATTAGTGTGGTTCTGATTTGTAGTATACCAATACAGCTATAAGAATGGTTTTGCAAAATTAATTAATATGAATATGATTTAAAAATATCATACTATGCACAAGATAATAAAACTCTTTTAAAGATTTTTGATTTAATTGAATTTATTATTGTTTTTACGTTGCCCATTTTATAGTCTGTTGGACTATGCACCTTTTGTTTGACTCTTTAAATAATTCTTAAGTTCTGAATATTGACTTGAGCGCAAATCCTAGAGTCAGCATACATCGCTCTAAACACATTTCTCCCGGTCAGGATTCACTCTGCGGAGCACTAGCTTTATTCTCAGTAGCTCCTTTTCGCAACATCCCCAAAGTATTGTTGTGTGTAATTGAACTGTGTCAGATTTAACGGCATCAAGTTCATCTCGATAGCAGCTGTTACGAGATGATTCATCAAATAGCACGCTATCGTTATCATCTCGGTGCGCGTAATGCTCTGATAGCATGTAATCTGCTAACCTATGGCGGCTCGGCGCCCGTTCCAGCGTTATGGTGACGGGTCCCGAGGGTCACAGCGGAGAGAGCCCCGGTCCCCGAGGGCCGGCTGCGGAGCGCACACGCCTTCCCCGGGTCTCGGAGCTGATGTTTAGCCTCATGGCTAGTGTCAGGCTAAGCACTGGTGGCAGGGGATTGTACCACGCTCAGTGGGAGGATGCCAAACTGTCAACACACGTTAACATCCCCACTGCCGCCGCGCCGACAACTTCCCAGCGCACAAGATCCAGTCAGGCCTGCTGAAGTGAGCAGCGGAGACAGAGACGCGCGCACACACACACACACACACACACACAACGCCACAGTGAGTTCACACAAAGACCACAAAACAGCCCAGAGCAACAGATCCGCAAGGTTATGGATGTGCTCTGAAAGCTTTCTTGAGCAAAGCAACAAAAAAAAAAAAAACACACAAATCTGATGCCAGTGTTCTAGGTTTTCTCGGATCAGATAGCTTTCATCTGTATAGCAAGGCTTATTTTTAGTTTTTTCGGGGTTTTTTTTTAATTAGACGGCGCTCTGCGTGACCAAAGTTTATTTTATGTGTCTCTGTAGAGTTTTCTGAGAGCTAACAGCAAGTTTTAAGCGCTTTGGCATGAAACTTGTCTGTCAAAGTGTGCGCTACAGATGCGAATAAAACCTCAAATCCAGTGTTTTTGATAAAGTTAGGGGTTTAATCCAGGGGTTTTCAGAGTTCAGACTTCAGGGACCACCAACAAGCCCGAAGGAGATCTAAATTAAATTTAGAAAGAAACAACAAAATCCTTTATTTATTTATTTATTTGACTTTCAAATGTAACGTGTTAAAGTGTTAAAATGTTAAAGTGTTAAAACGTTAAAACGTATCATTTTAAATATATGTTAAAGACAACAGTTTAAATTTACGGTTTCATTCTGCTTCCAAAAACAAGAGATTAATCACAGTTATTATATTCTTTGTACAGTAAGTTTAAGCGGTACAATATTATGCCAAAACTGAATTTAGTTTTCCTTTTTAGTGAGTAGAAAAATGTACACTTTCAACCTGAAACAAATGTTTTCCTGCTAATATTTCAATAATTTGCTTTATTTATCAACCTCTAAGATTATCTAAATGTATATATATATATATATATATATATATATATATATATATATATATATATATATATATATATTATTTTATATATATATATATATATATATATTATAAGTTTTAGAAAGGTGTATATATTTAGCAAACTTAATCATTTTCAACATGTTATTTATTTTTTTTACATTTCTTTTTGACAAAAAGTGGCATAAAACCATTTAAGAAATGTTGATGCTATTGAAAAACGATAATTTGTAATGTAGAAATATTAGTTTTCAAATTGTATATATTTGATTTGATTTTAATGAGTCATTGAATCACTGAAGGTGGATTCTTTCCATAACAAAAAAAGCACGGTAACGCTCTGAGATGTGATGCGGCTTTATTTGTAACTATTTTCATTGTCAAAACAGGTCAAAAACAATACTGTGTTTAAAATGTAGCGTACTATATAGTTTTTGATTACTACTGTTTTAGAGGTTCCCTAAAAAGAACCTTGCAATGCTCCTGTTTGCATCACATAACCAGCTTTATAAGTATGGCTTTTCTGGCATGGTAAACCTGCTCCGTAACTCACCTGGTACGCAGAGAAAAACGGTAGCTTCATAGCTACGCATTGGAAAACACTCAACCCTAGCAACGGCGTATTTTTCTAGCAGCGGTTTTTTGCGCAAAAAAAAATCTAGATATCAAGTTCTCTCGCATCCGACAAGAGATCGTTCGAGGAACTGTCCTTCTGTCACTCATATTCGGCAGAAGCGGTGCGACGTGGTTCGCCGCTCTCTTGGCAGTCGCTCAACGGAAGACAAACTTGTGAAATGAGAGTGACATTCTTCCTGCTAGAGTTAAGAATTGGGCGAGAACCGTGTTTACTTTGAATCGGTGGTGACTTACCAATCCGCCTCGACCGAAATCACAAACGAGGTGTGGAAAACAGGTTAGACGTGTGAAAACCAGCCCTCGGAATATGAGATGCCGAAAACAGACACATGTCGTCTAGCCAGGCACTGACGGGTGGACAGGAATGTTGACAAAGAGGAAAAAGAAGAAAAGAAAAAAAAAGCCAATTAGGAAGCCTTTGAGTCTAATAAACTGGCTGATAATGGAACTGCTGTGAAAAGCATATTTGGCAAAGGCCATGAGAAATTGAAGCAAAGCTGGAGAATCGCTGGAACAAGCACATTACGGAGCCAGTCAGCACCGGGATAGTCTCCGCATATCCCTTTTTAATTTAACAAAGTAAAAAGGAATTCAAAAGAAGAAGAAGAAAAAAAAAAAACACTTAAATAAATGTAATGCCGGGAACATGTATTGGAGTTGACAGGACTGAATGCAGCGGGAAGCAGAGGCTTGCTTTTTAAGACAAGCTGATTTTTTGCCACATTGCATGCTTCATTCACTGACATGGTTCTCTGAGGATTTGCTCATGGAGATGTGATTTTTATTTATTTTTTTTTTTGCAAGGCATCTGTTGCCTTGCAAACGCTCTTTGGGTTTAAAGATGACTACTGAATGGTGTTTAGGGGTGTTTTTTGAATTCCGTTTGACCTCTTCCGTGAAAGTTCATCTCGCATTAAAATGTAAATTGACCTTCTCTCAAGGCTTCAAGAACCTCCACAAATCGGCGTGTACACTAATTGAATATTTATTATCATAGTGCTAACATTTCTTTTAATTAAAAATAAGCATTGGTACGAGTAATTAATTGCATATTTATTTATTTCCAACTTCCAACATCTATCTATCTATCTATAATATTTTTTATGATTAATTATGGGCTTCTGGGATCCTGAATAAATATGTTATAATTTTTTCTCCTTATTTATTTATTTGTTTGTTAGTTTTAACACTGTAGAGTATGTAACAGTTAACTGTTAACTATGACTTTTTTCATCAATACATTCTTAGTTAGCTGCTTAATAATAGTTAGTAAGGTAGTTGTTAAGTTTAAGTATTGGGTAGGATCATGGATGTAAAATAAAGCATTAATATTTACTTAACTACTACTAATAAATGGCTATTATTCTACTAATGTGCATTCTAATAAGCAACTAATAGGTTTCACCGTAAAATAAAGTGTTACCTTATTTATTATTATTATTACTAATACAACTACATGTTAGTTGCTTTATGTTGGTTGTACCACCTGACTTGATTTTATTAACAAATAGATTTTTTTGTTGGTTTTTAAGATAACCAATAAACACTTGGAAACATAAAAGCATCACACTGACAATTTAAAAAATGCTATGATTGTGATTTTTAAATCCGAAATCAGAAACATCCTCGTCGTAGGTAATGTTTATTCAAGTCACTGTACGAATTATGTTTTTTATGTATGTTTTGAGGAAGCAAACAAAGAAAAGAAAGAAAGAAAGAAGTCATTACATCACCAGCGTCCCACCTCAAGTCCTCAGATGACTTATCAATGACCAAAATATACATCTCCAAGTATTCAGTAGTGTCACATATCGAAGAATTTCGATCTAAGAGATGAATGTTTATGTTCAGTCATTGAACGTCACACCTTGTAGCGTGCTCTTTAATACAGTGCATATAGCAGCGCTGAATAGCAGATGTTAAGGTGTCTACAAAGGGGAGACGCTGTCGAGAGACGTGTTGAATATTGAATGGGTTTCTCGAGGCTGTGTCTTCTAGCAGTAGGGGCCCTTGAAGAAACTTGAAAGAGATTGCATTACATTATCCAAGTGTAGAACTGGTTTTGTCAACACATCTAGAGGCTACCCCTCGTGGCCTAGCCTGTGTGAAGGTGCCTCCTTAACAACTACATTTGGTCCGGTCACACTAAATCATGTATGATGGGACGGGTTGGAGCGAGGGCGAGAAGCCAGAGAGCGTGAACCGGCTTTCGTTTTCTCTCTCGCTGTCTGTCTTCTCAGCTCAAAGACTCCATTACACATGACAGATCAAAGACTCTCTGACAGGCTTCCAGAGACACACATCTCCATTTGCGTGGCAAACAAACCCGCCTCGCAATTTTACCCCCTTCGTGTTTTATGTATTTTTAATTTTTTGCCTGACGCTCCCTTGCAGTCGTTTTTCTTTTGCTACGTTCACACCGCAGCAGGATAAGGTTGCCTGTCCTGTTTTATAGAGCTAAATGCGGTTGCGTTCGCAAACAGTTTAGTCACGAACAAACGCGGCATCCGAATTGTACGACCAGAGTTAATGATGTTCAATAAAAACGAACAAATACATTTGTTAGTTGAGATTTGCTAGATTTACTCAACCGGACTCAAAACCGAAAAGTTTAGTTTTGTCAGGTTTTGTCTTGTGTTTTTGTTTTGTCTCGGCTTGTGCTGTCTTGTGTTTTGTGTTCAGTCTTGTTTGTTTTGTTTTGTCTTATACCGTTTTGTGTTTTGTTTTGTCTAGTCTTGTTTTGTGTTTTGTCTTGTCATAAGTTGTCTTGTTTGTTTGGTTGTCTTATCTTGTGCTGTGTTGTTTTTTTGTGCTTTATCTTGTTTGTTTTGCTTTGCTTTGTTTTGTTTTTGTGTTTTGTTTTGTCTCGTCTTGTTTCGTGTTTTGTCTTGTCGTAAGTTGTCTTGTTTTTTTTTTTATGTGCGTGTTGTTAGTTTTTTTCGCGGGGGCGGTTGTCTTATCTTGTGCTGTATTGTGCTTTTTGTGCTTTAACTTGTTGGTTTCGCTTTGTCTTGTCATGTTTTGTTTTGTCTTGTACTGTTTTTTGTTTTGTCTTGTCGTAAGCCATCTTTTTTTGACGTGCGTGTTGTCTTGTTTGTATGTTTTGCCGTGTCTTGTTTTTTTCTTTTTTGTTTTGTTTTCTTGCGTTTTGCGTTTTCGCTTAGTCCCATTTTGTTTTGTGCTTTTTGTTTGCTTGCTTGCATGTTTTATTCCAGGGCAGCTGTATCTCACCGGCCACTTAAAAAAAAATCTATAATCAAGAAAAAAAGATGTAATCACGAACTTTAATTCAGAAATCAGAAACATGAAACATATATTTAATGTATTTTGCAGGGAAACAATAGGAGTCAAACATATAAACAAACAAACAAAAACAAAGGAAAAGGTCATTGCACTGAAAGTCGTGTCATGAGTTGCCTTTTTGATATTTGGAAAACAAAACTGGATTGCCTTTGTTTGTACGTCTGGGAATTAAAATTAATTCAGTGATTTTACCAGTAATTCCAGTGAAGGATTTGGGCACTTTAGTGTGTGTGTGTGTGTATCTGGTATACCTTACATCATAAGAACCAAATATCCCCACAAGTAGATAAAATGTAGAAGTGGTGGTGACATTTTTTTGGTTTGAAGAGATTTCGTCCTTCGCTTCTTCTCGCGTGACACCGTATGGAACTTCTTCTCTCATCCCGTCTGCCCACTCGTCCATGCCGAGATATGAGTATTTTCACAGGGATGCTCGTGCCACCACACTCGGCTCTGTGCGCCTTTTCCATGTCATCCATCATCTGCCTTTCCTTGTTTACTCCTCAGTCCACTGTCAGGCGTTTAGACGGACTCTTCTTTCAGCCTCTCTCGCTTTGCAAATCTGCCTATTTACACCCAGAGCTACTCTTCCACATTTTAAACGCTATTTGAGTGCTTCCTAGCGGTTCCCCACGTCAATATACCAGCCCACCTCCCCCTTTTTCCCCATATAAAAAAAAAAGACTAATACGTCTTATCTGTTGCTGATGCACAGGCGCTCTCTGAACAGCTCTTTCAGAGAAAAAAACGCACTCCTGACCCAGTAATTGTCACCGCGTTATTCCCGCGGATCCTCCGATAATTCAAAGGAATAGGTCTGCTCTGGCGCTGAAAAGATTCTGCAGTCGTGCAGAACGACGTGACTGACACCTCCTCCGTTCTCCACAGCCGAGCCGGAAAAAGAAATTTGCAGAAATTAGTGACACTTCCAGTGATCTCTGTATCTGCCAATTAAAAAGTTCTTTTTTTTTTCTCTCCTGTAGGAAGACAGAAAGACATCATGCTAAATTTGTCCTGGAAAAAAAAAAAAAAAAAAAGACACACTGGAGTGATTCACTGTGATTAAAGCTGGCAACGCCGAGTAAATCGCTCGTTTTTTCACACTTTTCTTTGTTCCGTATGCGCGAGAGTTGCTTTAAAAACATGGGTTTGAAAGAGAAGGAGCTGCATCCAATTTTCACATTTGAATTTATTCAGATAAACTTGTCTTGTACTTCGAAAAGCGCATTTAATATGCACCCATCTCGGTCTTGAGATAGAAAACTTTACAAACCAAACAAATTTAGTCATTAAAAATGTCAGCTGATGCGCATAAAAAATGTAATGCAATTAAAAATCGTAATAAATATGGAAATTAGGATAGAAATGTTCTCAAACGGTCTAGACTAATAGAAATGTGTAAAAAAAAAATGCAAGCATTTTTTTATTCATTACATTATGTATATTACTGATTTCATAGAAGTAGCATTTTATAATGCTATACAAAAATATTTAAAGTGCCATGAATAAAAAGCTCAAGTTATTATATATTAATCAACATAATTATTTCTTTTTTCCATCAAGATTGTAATAATGTAATATAATATAATATACACTGTAAAAATTCTGCTGCAATAAATTATAATAAAGGCTTGTTGAGAAATATCCAATTAACTAAACTGACATTATCTAAACTAATTTAATAATTTAAAAATAATAATTTGAAATCATTTTTCCTTTGTTGAAATTTAAGATGCTAAATATTAAGTTGCTAATATATATATATATATATATATATATATATATATATATATATATATATATATATATATATATATATATATATATACACAAACACACTGAAATGCTGTTCCAATTAATTTATATAATAGAATATACTATAATATAATAATATTTAGATTTTTTTATTATATTACAGTATTTTTATTGCAATATTTTCTTGATGTAAAAAAAAAACACCAACAGGCAATAAAAATGTTCAATTTCTTCAAATTACTCAGACACTTCTTTTGGCAGCGCTGCTTTTTGGCTTCGCAATATTTGACTTTCCAATAATCTTAACCCAAGAAGCCTCTTTGATTCACGATGGGATATTGCCAGTCGCACGGAAATCATTTGAAAACCCATTCAATCGCATTGTATCCGCAAGTACTGAGAGGTTCCCTGCTGAAACGTGGAAATAAGATCGCAGCTGGACGGTCCCTTTTTCCCGTCATTTCCCTGAATACGGCGGGGGACGCGAGGTGTTCGGGTGACTCTCGCCGTTTCTCTTTGGCCCTCTAAATATACACATTACATGATTATAAAAGCAATTTGTCCTCCCCGAAGGCTCTCGCGAACTCTTTTAACGTCCAGCCTCTCGCTCGACGCACATTAAATGTTACTGTAACTTTTGCGAGCTTTTCCAAATTGCTCTATTTTGGAGGAATTTCGATAAGAGCGAGCGTAACGTTCAGCTGTACTTCAACAAAAACGAGACTTTCTCTGGCATAAACAATTTAGCAGCGGGAACAAGCCCTCTTTCATATCACTGACATTTTCTGTCAGGCCAGAGGCAATAAGAGCGAGCTTTGCATTCAGAGCGCAGCGCAAAGCACCTTTTAGTGTCACGACTGGAATGGAAATGGGGTTCACCACAGGTAACGGAGAAATGAACTCCCGTGTCAGAGGAATGGGCTCTCTACGCCACTCTCTTAATATCAGAGCGGAGCAGGACAATGGCAGAGCAACATCTGATTAGAGCGGCTGAGCGCCAACATTCCGTTTCTATGGGAACAGGATATTATGTGCTGGCCCTGAGCAAACAGGAAGTTTATGTCTGAGAGATGTGTTTACAGTGGCCCGAGCTGGTCAGGCCGCAATCTTTAGGGATGATGGACGTTTAGTGTCTTTTGGGGGGTTTTGTGAAAGATGGTAGAGGTAGAATCAGTTTATAGTAGTGTTGTGATGATCCAAAAATTTTAAGAGCCATTATCAAGTAAAATTCCAAAATTTTTGCTAGCAAAGCATTAAATTATATATTTATATATATATATATATATATATATATATATATATATATATATATATATATATATATATATATATATTTTAACCTTCATAAACTTTATTATTAAACAAATTTTTTTATTATTTTATTTATTTATATTTATATATATATATATATATATATATATATATATATATATATGTGTGTGTGTGTGTGTGTGTGTGTGCGTGTGTGTGTCATGTTTCTGGCCAGTGCGAGAGAATGTAAAGTAGATTATTATTCATATTATTGTCTGGACATGAATACGTAAACATCTGCGTTCAAAAGAGATTTGGAAGTGTTTAGAGCTCCATGTGTCCAATCTGTATTCATATGTCTTCATGGCAAAAAAAAAAACATTAAAAAAGAATTAAATAAATCTTCAAAGATGAACTAGTTAATTCTAGAGAAAATATAACATCTATGATTTACTGCGCAATGAATTTGCAATTCTAATCATTCTTTTGGTCTCTTATGTTGTGCCAATTGCGGTCTATTAGTCGACAGGGGCCTTGCTAGCCCTTAATTAGTATTCTCATCTTCTGTCTGTTAAGTGTCGGAGAATCATTGCGGTTACATGCTTACTTGCTGACATTTCCATGCCTTATGATGCTCAGATGCGAGCTGGTGATTATCCAATTCCCAGCCTGCGTTTGAGAAGCGTTGGTGTGAGAACCGCGAGCCTCCATTATCCGAGAGCGTCCTCTTCGGAGACACTCAATTATGATGTCATCTCGCAGCTAATCAATCTTCAGAGGTGTGCTGTGGGACTTTCGTCTGAGAAGTTCAGCTCTGGCAGGAAGCCTTTCACTCGGTTCCAAAACAAGTGAGCTGCTGGCTTCTGAGATGCCTTCCTGTCCCAGACTGAAGCCGAACGCTGTGTCAGTTCATTCTTCGTGCACTGATGAGATTTTTTTCCCGCTGTATTTCCTCCTAGTCCATGAAAAATCAAATATTTAATAGATAGAAAGTTTTTTTATTTACTTGTTTGCGTGTTCGATCGTCTTTAATCACACATATATATTTATAAAATAAAAAAAATAAATAAATAAATATATATATATATATATATATATATATATATATATATATATATATATATATATATATATATATATATATATATATATATTTTTTTTTTAATATTTTATGAAATACATTGCAAATATATATTAAATACTATTATTTAAATTATATTTATTTTATTCTATTCATATTTAATTAAACTTAAATACATTAAATGCATTGCTTAAATAGAAATGTGTACTAAATACATTTATTTTACTTAATTGATATTTAATTAAAAATAATACAAATATTTATCATTTATTAAATTGTTTAAATATAAATGTATATCAAATAAATGTACCATTTTATTTCATCATTTCATTCAACATTATAAACAATATGTATTTTTATGAAATGCATTGCTTAAATACAAATGTATATTAAATACATTTATTTTGTAAATATTAAAAATAATTATTTAATGATTTCTTAAATATTTTTATATATTTTATATTTTAAAAATATTTTTTAAATACAAATGTATATTAAATGCATTTATAAATTAATTATAAATAAATGTTTTTAATTAAATAAATTAGCTTTTATACACAAATGTATATTGACTACATCATTTCATTTTATATTGAATTGAATTTATTTAGTTTAGTTTATTGGCAGTTGTGTGTCACCTAGTCACCTAAGCACATGTAAATAACATCATTTGTGTGGCGCATGGACTTTCTCTTCCAATCAGTTACTTATGTTTTATTTACAACACTGCCTTTGCAAGAAGTGGGTTGTGTATGTAGAAAGCAACGCGGAGCACTAGGCTTTCTGAACATTGTAGGTGACCTTTAATTACGTTCTCACAAAACTGCGTAATTTACAACCTTGTTATTTTTTTTGTGGGGGGGTCTTTTGTTACAGCTTTTCTTCTTTATCTCTCTCTCTCTTGCTTTCACACGTTCATTGTAACCTTTTTAATGAGAGATTTCTTATCCATTTCTCCACAGGTCAGCCTGCCCAACGACTCCAATTGTGTGGAGGAAATTCTGCGGGTGAGTTGGATTGACTCTCTTTCTCTCAGCACGCTAATTACGGCCGGTCACCTGCTCAGCGCCGCTTTACACACAATAGCACCTCACTGTCACGAGAATAAGGGCTCGTTTTTAAAGAGAAGCCCCGTTACATTAGGACTGATGGGGCAATTGTTCCAGAGCGTACCTTTAAGAATCCGTTCAGACGGACTGAGAGCGGCGAAAAGAAACCTGTCATGTTTCACGTTACTTCAAATGAAACCCTCACAATGTTTGGAAAGCATGATATTTCAGCCGCATCTGATTTTTTAAATGAATGTTTACGTTCTTGTTAGCACAACATTTTTATAATTCATCCGCTGTGTCTTTACCGCTCATAAATAGTAATAGTTCTTCATGCTCGAGTGCGTGTTTTAAACATTAAGAGACGACATGTGCAATGATGCATTCTGAAAATATCATTTATATACAATCTAATGTAATCTTTTACGTTTTCTATAAATTGCTGTACCCATATATAGTACACGTGCATAATTCTTATTCATATTCACGACTTTCAAGCCTAATATGTTATATACGTCTCTATAATATAATATAATAATAATATTGTCTATCTATCTATCTATCTATCTATCATAGATATCTTATATCTATTTATATTATGAGGTGATGATGATAGATAGATAGATAGATAGATAGATGATAGACAGACAGACAGACAGACAGACAGACAGATAGATAGATAGATAGATAGATAGATAGATAGATAGATAGATAGAGATGACAGACAGACGATAGATAGATAGATAGATAGATAGATAGATAGATAGATAGATAGATAGATGACAGACAGACGATAGATAGATAGATAGATAGATAGATAGATAGATAGATAGATAGATGACAGACAGACAGATAGATAGATAGATAGATGATAGACAGACAGACAGACAGATAGATAGATAGACGATAGATAGATAGATAGATAGATAGATAGATAGATAGATGACAGATGATAGATAGATAGATAGATAGATAGATAGATAGATAGATAGATAGATAGATAGATGACAGATGATAGATAGATAGATAGACGATAGATAGATAGATAGATAGATAGATGACAGACAGACGATAGATAGATAGATAGATAGATAGATAGATAGATAGATAGATAGATAGATGACAGACAGATAGATAGATAGATAGATAGATAGATAGATAGATAGATAGATAGATGACAGACAGATGATAGATAGATAGATAGATAGATAGATAGATAGATAGATAGATAGATGACAGACAGATGATAGATAGATAGATAGATAGATAGATAGATAGATAGATAGATAGATGACAGACAGATGATAGATAGATAGATAGATAGATAGATAGATAGATAGATAGATAGATAGATAGATGACAGACAGATGATAGATAGATAGATGATAAACAGACGATAGATAGATAAGCACTAGCCATTAAGCTCCTCGAAACGTCTTTTATTTTGCAACGTTAAGACTCGCCGCCACAGATATGAGTGTAAGTGAGGAGCAGTCGACTGACTCTGTTCGTACATCTTGTATTCTGTCAGCGAGGGCAGAGACAGAACATGTTGCCAGGGCAACCCAGAGTACATCTGCGTGCTGAAGTGCATGGTGGGATTGCTCAGAGGAACCTCACACTCGAGCGCCGCCGATGTTGAGTCACACGTGACTCATGAACGAGGACGTGTTTCGCTTCCTTCTCTAAGGGTTCAGTTCACATGCCTCAGCGTCCATGACGTGGGAAAATCCACTGAAGAGTCTTAGTGATGTCATTACGAATAATTGCTAGCTAATTGAGACGAATCCAAATAACATATTTCAGAGTTTCCTCAGTTACTGTCTAGCTAAAGTCTTTTTTTATGATGAGAACTCATTTAATGGTTCAATTCTGACTTTTAACAAACAGTTAACTATGATTTCGCCTCAATAAAATGTGCATTAATAAGCAGAAAATATGTTAACAATAAGCATGTTAAGAAGCAGCCGGTTAACATTGATATTTTCTCCCTTTACTAAAGTGTTACTGAAACCTAGTGTGCCAAATGATACCACGATACCATAGTAAACTATATTTTTTAATTATGTATTTATTTATTTAGTACACTAGGATACAAAAGTAACATAGTGCACTAAATATATATCCAGACGGCATTTGAATGATCTGATATAATGCTATCTATGTTTAGCAAAGTTGTTTCATTTCAGCTAATATTTGTCATATTCATTTGTTTAAAAAAAAACTTAATTAAAAAAACTTAATTAAAATAAAAATAGATATCTACTTTTAAGTTATTAGCTATATGCTTATTTTATTAGCATGCTTATTTTTAACACATGGTCTGTTTATTAGTCTTTATATATATATATATATATATATATATATATATATATATATATATATATATATATATATATATATATATATAAATAGTCTTTTTTTCTGGTATCCTATCAGCTAAACTTAACAACAAATATTAATAAGCATAGCATTATTTTAAAGCAAAAGTGAATGGTTTGTCAATTCCAAGAATCTGACCTTAATATAATCCCATTTAACATATTAATAAAGAGGTATAATAGTATATAAGTGGTTCTAAAATACTGAACATATGAAATGCATTCAGTGGAATTAAACAAAAATATCTTTTAATACTGTTAATAAAAAAAAAGAAAACACTTGCCAGTTGACCTGTTTCATGCATTATGATCTAATTGAACTACTTTCTATTAAGAAAGAAATAAAATACGGTTAGATGCGACAGAATATTGCTGTCAAAATCCAAATATGACTTGTCAAAGAGCGAGGAGCGGGCCGGGATGGTCGACTCGTCGATTAGGGATGTCGAGCAGTTTATTTATTCAGATTTTAGTTTTAGCTTTAATATTTTTGGCAGCGGCACTTTAAAGGTAATGAATTCATGATGTTATCATGCTGAGAGCATGTGCCGTAGACTGTCAGCACAGTAAACTCTCTGAGAGAAGTCACATCTCCAAACCCGCCTTCTTTAAAGCAGCACCCCTGCAGCCATCAAAGCACCTGCTTTTTAACAAGCCCAGCGCATTCAACAATACATTTCAAAACAGTTTGCACGAGACTTTAAATAACCCGCCGTGAGCGGCGTTCCTATTATTATGCATAAGTCTGTGTTTCTGTTTGAGCTTTGATGTATTTGCGCAGCAAAAGGTTACAGGTATTTACCCTATATATTTGTTGAATATACGTCTTTTACTCGATTATCGGGCAGAGATGTTTACGCCGGCTGTTTTAATGCACATTTAATGCAAGAAAACACGAACTTTATGACGGTTCAGAAATGCATCTTAAGACCTCTACTGTTCTCTTTAGAAAAAAAAAAAAAAAGACGATTTATGGATATTCCTAAAAATAAGGTCTTTTAGCTTAAAAACAAAGTCCGGACAGTCAAAGCCTGGATGGATTAATTTTATTAATTTTTTAATTAATTATTTTTTAATACTCACCAAGGCTGCATTCATAAAAATATAATAATAATAATAATAATAATACCGATTCATTCTTGTTATGGTAAAGCAGAATTCTCAGTAACCATTACTCAATGCTTCTTTCATAACTTGCTTCTTTCATTATTATTATCATGATTATTGTTGTTGCTGTTGTTATTGCTCACTCGCCAAACTTTTAAACGTTAATGTGACACGCTTTAAGTGCAAACGCTGCATCAAAGGTCCATTAGCCCGTTTATCTCCCGCTCTCAAAGACGTCCAAGAAATGAAGCGATTCTCCGTTTCTCCGTGGAGAGAAAGGCTTAAGCCATCAGCACGTTTTCCAAACAGCAGAAAATCCCGGTCCAGACTCACGCACACGTTCCCATTACATAACTTAAGGGTCATAAAACATCTAGAGCAGAGCCAGGTTGAGCAGATTTGTAGCTGTAGTTGGATGCGGCCGGCTGTCGCATACCCTGAGAATATATTAATGCCAAATGCGCAGGATTAATTACAATAAACGACACTGATGACGACGATAGCCCGGATTAAAACCATTGGTTTAGTTTACGTTTTTTTATATGCAAACAATTTTAAATGTCGTGCTGCATTTAGTTTGTGTTCGTCTCGGCTGATACTGAGCGGGTCATGAATATTTTGCAGCATGTCACTTGACTGTGAGGCATGTGGAAATCAGATGAGAGCGTGCAGGCACTCTTTTACCACTTAACACACTGTGTCGTGTGTATCAAGATGTTCCTGTCTGTCAAACTTCTGTGCATAGAGTAGAAGTGTGTGAATGTTGCATTAGATGTAATATATCAAATGCTGCAGGACTTTTCTCAGAACTGCTTTCCCTTTTATGAGGCGTGCTTGTAGTAACTTTTAGATTGTGAGGTCTGTTCTGCTCAAGTTCACACAGGTGTTCTAGCAGACGAAGCACGTGAACAGAATCTCATTAACTTTCAACATGATCCACTAAAGTACATATATATATACACACACACACACACACACACACACACACACACACACATATATATATATATATATATATATATATATATATATATATATATATATATATGAGATGAGTTTGTTTCTTTAAAAGAAGCATAACATCACTTGCTCATCAATGGATTCCTCTGAAGTGAATGGGTGCCATCAAAAAAACGAGAGTCCAAACAGCTGATAAAGACATCAATACTTTACAAGTAATCCACATGAATCCAGTAATTTATAACTTCTAAAATGGAATGAATAATCTTTGTTAGTAAGAAACAAATCCATTAAAGTACATTATAATGCCTTCTCCAGCAAAACAACTACATTTTTCCCCTCACATAAAAATCCAAAACATATCCGGTCAGAACTAAGCAGTATTTGATCTATTTATTTCTCCCCTGATTCAGGCAAGACGTTTTCACTGAAGGAAGCAAAATTATGGATTATACTTCGTCCAGAAGCAACAGTCAAAATGCCTGGATGTGTTTCTTATTGTGATGTTTTTATCAGCCGTTGGACTCTCATTCTCACCAGTTCACTTCAGCGGTGAACACATTGTTGAGGAAAAGCTGAATATCTCCAAAATTTGTGTGTGTGTGTGAACTGTTCCTTTAAGTATAACTTAAACAATTCTCGAGACCACCAAATCATTGCAAACGAAGATAAAGGATCATGAATAGGAGGGGTTAAAGGAAAATGCATAGCTCATATTTAGTATGTAATATGAACGTAGCGGTATGCTAACATTTCAAGTACACTAAAGGTTGTCAGAACACAATGTTTCCCGTCTGAACGCAGATAAGTGTGGGATGTATAGCTGAGCTGTCCGAGAAGCTGTAAGAGTAAACAGTCTCTGATTCGGCCTGCTCGTGTTTGGATAACCTTGTTTGGCTCCAGGAGCAACGCTCCGTTGCTTTTAATAAATTTCATTTGCAACTCAAAGCTTCCACCGCCGTGCCTCGCCCCCACTGAAGCTCAGAGAAATGAATGGATTTTGTGTGCGTTTTTCTGGAATGCAATAACACGGGGTTTTCTTGGGAGAGAGCGCGCTGGAGATTTCACAGTATTCCTGCGCGCGTCGTCATTAGGCGAGACGGCGGCCCCCTAGAAAGAAAGTTTAACGAATAAGCTCTCTTCCGAGGGATTGTCTGCAATCGTTTGCCGTCGTCGTTTTTCGGTGTCACTTCTGATAATTGAACGAGACGTTCGTTTATGTACTTGCGCTCTTAGAACGCATTCATCACCGCGATGATAACTGATCAAATCGTTCGGCTTGCTTTATTTATCTTCTCTTCCCTTCTGCATCTCTGATTATGAATCTTTGCTCAGGTGCTGCTGATTCATTCGATCAACGAGCACGTCATTTATCAATCTCTTCATCTGGCTGTGCTATTATGATGAGTATTATTGTGTTATTGCTGTAGGAGATGACCCACTCCTGGCCTCCTCCTCTCACTGCCATCCACACACCAGGCAAAGCTGAACAAACCAAGTTTCCCATCCCTTCAAAGGTGGGCTGTTTCTCTTTCTCTCTCCCTCTGTGCCTTTGAACTATTTATGCTAAATGGAAATCAGCATTACAGCGCATTAGTCAACAGTTAATACGGAGTATCATGACAAAAACACAAAAATACATACTAATATGAAGTAATATAGTCATTTACAAATTAGTTTTAAATACTGTCATTAATACGTCAGTTATAGTGCATGTATTAAGAATCGAATTGAAGAGCGCAGTGCATTCTGGGATTTAGGGGCATATGCTCTGTTTTAAGATCAAACCATTCGCATTTAAAATGCGTTTTAAAATGTTTTTAAAATATTGCTTTTAAATACATTGATCACATTTAGGTCATTGCATACTGAGTCCGAAAAGAGTAAAAGAGTTCGTTTTTCTGCGTCCACAGCAAGCATTTTAATGCTAAAATATGATGAATATGAAAAAAAAACGCATTCAAAGTCCCCAGCAATAGGTTAACATACATGCACGGTCCAAAAATACTTTTTTTCTTATAATATTCATTTATTTTTAACTTATTTGCTTAACGACTCCCAGTGCTGCTTTAGGTACAGCGTTACCAAGGAAACCAAAAGGTATATTTAATATTTCAAAAGCGGCACCTAGTGGCAAAGAATGAATTAGCATTTTCATTCAGATCAACGCTAAAAGACCAACAAGTGGGCGGGCGATATGCTAATGTTTCATGTTGGCACGAAACAGCTCGGGATTCGTTTTAATGATTCAGAGTCGACTCCTTCTTTTGAGATACAGTAACTTTATTCACGGTGCACTTTCATATTTAAAACTCTGCAGGATGGTTTTATTCATTAGAGGTGTTACACCATGCATGAAAGCTCATGTTTTAAGATCCACAATAGAGACGCATTAAGGTGTCCTTGTTACACTTTACATGTACTATTATAATAAAAAATAAATCATGCATAAGTAACCAAAAGCCAAATCCTAATCTTAACCCTAACCATTGAGTAAGTGCATGCAGTTAATATTATTATTCAATAATTAATTATATAATTACACTTTAACAAGGGCCGAATTATTTATAGCTTAATTCTCTAGCTTTATCAGTACTTTTTATTTTCATATTTAATAGTCATCATTCAATGTGTTTTTTTTTTTTCTTTGCCCACGCTAACTCTTTATACTCGGGGGAATTCTGATAAAAATCCTAAAACAAAAGTTGTTCTTGATTTTTCTGAGCAGACTTTCGGCTCTTGTCTTGACATCGGTTTATCATTATCATTTGACAGACGTCCTGAGATGAGCAATGATCTACTAGAAAACAGGTTAAACAGTTTCATCGCATTTACAGTATTCTTTCCTTTAAAAATACTACTACAGAGAGGACTTTGGAACGATATTTTAAATTGAAATCACAAGCCTGTTGAAAACCATCCTGCGAGTAACTACTCGACTTTTCCTTTCAAATCCCACGATGCTCTTTTTTTCTTTGCTTTGGCGTCCGCTATTTGTCTGTTAATAGGACATGGTCTGAATCTCACGAGTTGGCATGGATGACACGCTAATAATACTCTGACTCTATAAATCCATCTGTAATGGTGACATCGGCGAGCGCAGACGTCTCTCTTTCGCACCGCTCACCCGCTCGAGTGTGCTTTGCGTCCCTGCTCTAATTGCATTAGCGTAAAATCAATTAAACTATCAGCAGAACTATTTCTCATCCATAGCCGCTCCATAAGAGTTAACGCACAGATTTTTATTTTTTGTTGCAATCGGATGTTGTTACCATGTATTTTTTTTTTTTCTGCAGGATTCCCAGCATGTGACCTCAGGATACAACGGGAGTAAGGAACATTTTGCTTCTACATGTCACATTTTAGCTTAACATCAAGCAGTGCTGGAAAAAAAGCAATACAAGTCGGATTTACAATAAAGAATATCGCAGGAATGCTGTGTTATTGACACATCGTATTCCGTGCCAGATTGCTGGTATTTGGACGCGTGCAGTCAAACCTGTTCTCTAATATTTCCATGAAATTCTTTTCACAGAACGCTGCAATATTTCCAGTAACAAGCCTGCAACCAAGTCGGTACCGCAGAAGTCGTGAGTATTCATTTGATGAATTATTTGATGGAGTACCCCTGGGTGGAAAGATAGTGAGAGAGAGAGAGAGAGAGAGAGAGAGAGAGAGTGTGAGTGTGTATTCATAGTCTTTGCTTTGTTCCCGTGTAAAACATTTCCCAGTGAGACACGTCTGGTCAATTCCCAGCTGAGAGAACAAGGCAGTCTTCACCAACAAACATTACAATTGGTGGCCCTTTACTTTAACCCTTTCGTAGACTTCCTCTGACATATTTAACAACACTTTTTCCAATGTCTACAATATGGCATCGACCGAAGAGGACACAATGTAATTCCACTCTTTTGTCTAGCATTTCTACTAGCATCGTATTTAGCATTTAGCAGCATAACAGCCTGGTACAATCTCGTGCTTTTTTTTTTAACGTTTACTTTGTTGATAGCAGTTAATTTTAGTCTGTATTTTTATAGTATATATTTCTTACAGTGGCCAGATTTAGGTCAGTTAATTAGAATATTTGCTGTGAATAGCGAAGGAGCAAATTGAACTTGAGTGGTGCCGAAATCTGTTAGAACCTCTTCAAAAGCATGTTTCTAAACAGCTATGACAAAGTCAAACAAATGAAAGTGTGTGTGTCAGTTTGGAGAGGCAGGGATGGGGTGATACTGCAAACAATAGCTGGAGGAATGCTGCATTGTTTACTCGTGGAAGCCACTTAAAGGCTGCAGTTATCTGCTGATCTGGCCCCAGTCTCTGATATGTCATTTTCTTTTCATTCCTGAGACCCAGAGCAAGCCTTGAGCGCCGCTCTTCGTGTTTACTGCATGCCGTTCACATATCCCATTGTCTTCTTACACTGCTTCATTATTCCTTTGCCGCTGCTCAGAATCACATCGCCTGTATTCCTCTCAATTATGTGCCAGATATTTGAAAGGTCTTAAATGATTTAACCAGTCCAAATGTTTAGGGATGCAGCCCTCGGGGTAAGAACATTTATGTCAATACCGGCTTTGTCCTCGAGAGCTGAGTGCATGAACTTGGGCTGAATGTTTGAATTGTAGTGAAGGCAGAAATGAATATCGGGAAATATCGTGCTGACAGAAATGTTACGTGATATTGAACAGTCTTTGCATTGCTGAATGTCAGAGGGGGGCAACGAATGAGAAAACTGGTCTGCCGCCTTTGTGCCGTTGGTATAAAAACGAAACGCTTTAATAAACACAATCACAAATTAGATTGTTTTCCGTCAAGTCAAAATGTATTTAATTGCAATACTTAAACCTAAAAATAATTCACTTAACCTTACATCATTCCACACCCCCGTATGAGTTTATTTCTCCTGCTGAACACAAAGGAAGATATTTTGAAGAGTGTGGGCAACTAAACAGTTGCTGGTCCCTATAGAGTTCCATAATATTTCTTAATACTGAGGTCAAATGGTGACCAGCAACTGTTTAACAAAACACACACATCTGTGTTACAAAACGGTAACCAACGACTGCTGAATTAGAATCTTGCCAACCAAACATTTGCTGGTCTTTATCCACTTCCATAGCATTTCATACAATGGGGGTCAATAGGGATCAGCAGCTATTGGTCCATATTGCACAGCATTTCAGGTCAATTGTGACCATCAATTGTTTGGTTTCTAACATTCTTTGGAACAAAATTGGGACCAGATGCTGTTGACATCCATAGAATGTCGGCAACCAAACAGTTGCTGGTTCTTATCGACTTCCACAGTGTTTCATATTATAGAGGTCAATGGGGACCATAGGGGACCAGCAAGTGTTTTTGGTCCATATTGGTGTCCATGGTATTGTATAGTATGAGGCCAATAACGACCAACAACTGTTGTATTCTACAAAATGGTTTCATACTATGGAGGTCAATGGGGACCAGCAAATCTTTGGTACTCACCATTTTATGGAAGATAATGGGAACCAACAACTGATTACCAAAGTTTCCGATCCCCTTTGACTTCCATAATTTTTTATAGCATTGAGCAAGTGCTTTTGATCCGTATTGACTTTAATTGTATTTCATAGTATTGAGGTCAATGAGGATTAGCAACTGTTAAGTCATATTTGCCAGTCACCATTAACATCCATAGTGTTTCATACTATAGAGGTTAATGGGGACCATTGCGGACCAGCAAGTGTTTTTGGTCCATATTGACTTCCATAGTATTTTATAGTATGAGGTCAATTAAGACCAAAACATTCTGTAGAAGTCAACAGTTGCTGGTTCCCCAATTGGGGTTTGCATACTCAAAATATATTTTGTGTTCAGTAGAAGAAAGAAGCTCTCCCTTTAAATTGCATCCACATATGGATTCACAAGGGAGCTTTATAATATTATTTAATTGCTTTTAGATGTTAATATTATGTAACACTCTTCGGCAAGTATTGTTAACTCTTCAAGTCCCATAACCTCAGGCAATAATGTTTCACACTCTACCACACAGATACCTCAAGACTAACATGGAGAATTCGGATATGCCATCTTATAAACCTTTAGCACTTGAATCTCTCCCACTTGAGCCACAATCATCCATTAGGTGGATAGTACAGAGGCTTTAATTTGAAGTTTACCGTGGTGAGGAGTCGTAAAACGGCACTTTTCCTCGGTGGATCGGCCATTTTGTAACCTCCTTGTGAGTGCCGGTGATCAGTGGTGTAATTTACTCTGAGCCTGATATTAGTCACACTCAACTGGCGCTTTTCCCACCGTCTGTGAGAGCACACCAGAGAATATGGGCTAGTGTCAAACACAGACAGGGCCTCAAGCCAAGGATAGCCTCTACTGGTAGATTAGATATTCTCAGTGATGTCGCTCTGCTCACACGTTCTGCTTGAGGATATTATTATGGCGTTATGTTCCACTATGGAATATTGGATTTATGACAATCTGTGCGTTTTATTTTGACCAGTACCTTCCCTTAAGGTAACACACTACAGGCAAAGCAAATGTTTTTTCATGCACTGGTCAATTTTGAGATTTTAAGCTATTTTGCTTTCATAACCTGACTTCGTTTAGACTAGTGGAAAGAAAGTACACGTTTAAGCGGTTATCTTATTACCCTTTATCTAGTTGCTCTGTAGTTTAAAGAAAACTCTACTTTGTAAAAAAAAAAAAAAAAAAATAGGTTCAATTTCCAACTCCCCCGAGCTGAGTTTTATCGTTTTTGAATCCATTCAGCCAATCTCTGGGTCTTGAGATAGCACTTTTATCATAGCTTAGCATAGATCATTGAATCTCATTAGACCAGAATCATCTTGTTTAAAAGTGACCAAAGAGTTTGAATATTTTTCCTATTTAAAATCATTATTCAAAATATCTTCTTTTTTGCTCAGCTGAAACTACGGTGAGACATTTTTTATCTGTATTTAGAGAGAGTTTTCATTCAGCTGATTGTCAGACAGTACACAAAAGCCTGCCTGATTACTCCTTCATTAAATAGGCACATTATACAGCATTCATCTCACATGAAGTCAACTCAGGGAGTCATCAAACTGTAATTGATTAGGCTTAATTAGTCATCAGAAGGAAGGGCAGAGGAGAGCGATAAGTGCTCTCTTCATGATGGAAATGGTTGCGGATGGTCTTCAGCTTTGGTTTATAATGATGCCAAGATGCTTTGAACTACTGCAGCCTCAAAGTCAGAGGTTTTTCAGACAGTCTTTGCCAGCATCCAGATCTGTGTTAAGACTAAGAGCCCTGTGGCAAACATTCTTAGACAAGGAAAAGGATGAACTCATTTTAAACCATTCCATAGAAGAGCAAATGACAAAATATCATTAATGTACTATCATTCACATTTTTTGTGGTCAGTAACCGTTTTATTGAGCAAGACGCATTACCAACTGACCAAAAGTGGTAGTAAAGCCAATATAATCATTAAAGTGGCAATAAAATCATTCAAATAAACCACGCTCTTTTGAATGTAAAAATGCATCATGAATTCCATAAAAAAAGCAGTACAATTGTTTCCATAAAAAAGTGTTTATCGAGATGCATATCAGCATAATAAATTAATATATAAATACTGAAGGATTATGTTACACTGAAGACTGGCGTAATGCAGAAATTCCAAGAATAATTATTCATTATTTGATTTAGTTATAGTTTATTATTATTATTATTATTATTATTATTATATAAAAATAAATCCAGTAAGGATCTTAAAACATGCAAACATTGACTGGATTATAGAATAGAATAGAATAGAATAGAATAGAATAGACCATCATGCTCAGATTCTGTAATCCAGATACTCAGACTCAAACATGTATTTTTCTTCATCTAAATTAAATGTACAGCATCTTATTTGTCAATTTTGCTTTTAAAATTTGTGTCTGTTTTTATTTCAAAAGTCAAAATTAATAAGAACCTTCTGATCTAACGGAGAATTAATAATTAAAACAGTCGATCTAAGTGAACTGTGGAAGAACTACTTTTAAGCAATACAGTGTTCCTCTGGGATGATCACACACTGAAAAGACATCAGTAACACTTCATATTAGGGAACACTTATTCACTATTAAATATGACCTCAATGAATTTCTAATTTGCTGCTAATTAATATTTAGTAAGGTAGTTATTGAGTTTAGGTATTGGGTAGGATTAGGCATATAAAATAAGGTCATGAAGAATAAGGCATTAATGTGCTTAATTATTACTAATTTTCGTGTCGTACGGCTGCTAATAAGCAACTAGTTAAGAGACCCTAAAATAAAGACATCTGTTATTTATTGATGATGTGACACGGTTAACAGGTTTGATTGAAGCCGTGTTTCTTCATATAAAACACTCCTGATGTCTTCATGTCCAAGCATACATTTGAATTCACAGCATGCAAGGGCTTTCTTTTATCCTTTTTAGACAGCACTTCTGAAAGACTATGACATTCCCTCAGCGGTGAAGATAAACACAGACAACAGAATCCCTGCTCTTGAGGAGAAAAGAGAGGGAACCCAGACGCGAGGTGGGGGGAGGTGCTTTTTCATCACAAACATTAACATAGACTCTTGATGTGACACTCCAGTCAGCTCTGAATCTGAGTCGGAAGTGGCTCCGGGCCAAAGTAAATAACCCGCTGGACAGAGCGAGATAGAACAGGGGAGGTTGTGTGAGGATGAATGGGACAGGCTGGAGGTGGAAGCAGCCCTCCGGAGCGCTCGTCCATCAGGGGCTCCTTAATCAAAGTTTTCCTAGGGTGGAGGACGGGAGGAGAGGGGTGTCGCCTTTGCACTTCCCACTGCTATGTGTGCTTTTCCACCCCCAACAGTTTTCTCCTTTTCTTTTTTTTTTCTCCTGTTCAATCGCAGCGTGTTTCACTCTGTGCGTTCAGTCCAACAGTGAGGACTGTTTCAGCAGCAGCTGAGATGGCAGTAATTCCTGTAATTAATTCTGAGTCATCTGTGTAGTAATTATTATTTGTATTATTTTCGTACAATACTTTTACCTTGGCTGCAGGTTTAGAAAAAAAAATTGTTAAACTTAAAAATAAAACTCTGTTTAATGATTCATGGGGATTAATTCATGTGTAAAAAAAATATGGATGGATAGATTTATTTATTTACTGATTGATTGATTGATTGATTGATTGATTAATGTACACTCTTTTTATTAATTTATGGGAATTAATTAATGTGAAGACTCTGGAGAACTGTATTCATTCATTCATTCATTCATTCATGTATTTATTTATGTCCACTCTTTTTAATAATTTATGAGGATTATTTCATGGGAATCAGTGTTTGTTTATTTGTTTGTTTGTTTTTGTATGTATTTTATTTATGCCCATGGCACCTGACAGATATCATTATTGACAATGTGCTTGGAGGGTTGGATGCTTGGAGAATGAGGATTGATTATGTTTACATAGATGTTTTATTAATTATATTCCATAAAAAGTCAGTGCACTGGTAGTAACAGATGGTAAAACCATGGTACTGGTTGTTTCCTATGGTACTAAATGCATTTATATATTACACTGAAGTACTTCAAGGAATGTGGATGGCTTTGTTAAGAGTGGTATTACCGTAGTACTTTTTGTAAGTCTGGCCTGGTGCGGATGTTTGTGACAGTTGGGTAGCAGTAGCAGCGTTTGGGACCTTCTCTCTTGAGTTGCTTTGGAGACGTGCGTGGTGTTGACAGAACTGGAGCGCGGCTGAGTCTCAGGGCAGTGCAGGCGTGCTCTCGTCTTCCCAGGAAAAAACACAATGTGTTTATTTACTGCCGAGCAAGTCCAAGTGCATTTTCATGTACTTGCCTGTGATTGAAACGGCGACTCGGTGTGGATTTTTTTTATAAGGCCTGGATTTCCAATGGGGCTACAGTAAACAGCTTTACCAGGAGCGGGTTCCTCAGGGACCCTCAGGAAGTGATGGAAACGTTCTTCTATCAGGCCGCTGAAGGAAACGCAAATATGCCGGAGCGTGTGTGAATGTCAGGAGAAATGCCCTCTTTTTGTGCTTCACCCTCAGCGTATTAACAGTTTCTCACTTTAAACAAGGTGCCTCGCCATAAAGCTAACAGATAGGGGTCATTGTTCGTGTAAGGGGAGAGATTTTGTTTATTGTTCTATTAAGAACTATACTGCCCTCAAACTCAATATAAAATCCTGTCATAAACTTACATTTATTGCCCTCTGTTAGCAATATTCATGCATATATGTACTCTTAGCGCTGCCAGATCAGCTCCCTGTTCACCTCCAAATATTAATTCCAGCATGCCAATGTTGACATGGAGTACGAGGGTGACAGTCGCCCACCCTGTTGTTACCCGATTCCTCTCCTCCTCCCCCCACATCTGGTCGCCTGGCAGCTCGCTGGAGAAAAGGCTTCTATTGTGGAGCTGTCAAAGCGCTAAGCTAAGTGGGCTAAGGGAAAGCTCTCCTTAACAAAGGAGCCTGTCACCATCAAATAACAACAAGAAGAGAGAACCCAGAGGGACACTCTTAAATGGCAATTTGGCACCTACGGTGGTCGCTGTAAAAAAAAAATAACCAGAGACACATCTAATAATAGTAGTTATGGGGAGAGAGGAGGATGCTGAGAATCTGGGGGAGTGAGGGGTTATTATAGAGGTGTGCGAACCAGGAAAACTGGATCAGTACACTGTCTTTAAAGTGACGAGCTGTCCTGATGAATGAAGTCACAGAGTCAAGAAGAAGGTCAGGGCATGGATTTGCTACTGCACCAGTCAAAGGTGTTGGAACACTTTTTGATGGCATACGCATGGACTGTTTTCTGATCGTCAATATGTGTGATGCATCCCAACAGAAAATGATGTTCCGTGAAAGTTCCCATGATGCTAAAATAAGTGCTTTTGAGGAAGACATTGTTTTTTGGTTTGGTAACAGTTTCCTGGTAATTCATTTTCAAAAGTTCTACTTTCTCTTTGAGTAAATAGATATTCTTGAGCGCACTTTTATATTTTGTTTAGGTCATATTTACATTTTCTGGAGATAATATGATCGTTTGATATCCTCCAAGTCAATGGAATCAGTGTTCAGACAAAACAATTGCAAGACAAGGACATCAAATAGCATCCAAGCATCAGAACAAATTTCAATTTGATCTTAACTAGCCATGGAAACAGCATTTTCACTAGGAAACAGCATTTTCACTAGGACAGTGAACATAAAATGCATCCGATGAGTGAAAGATGGTCCAGTACACTGTTTAACAGCTCACAACCAGCAAAATCATTACTGTCCATTTCTTAAGATTCCTCATCCACCAGTATTTTGGGGAGTCCAATCCCGCTCCTAGAGAGCCAGTGTCCTGCAGAATTTAGCTCCCAGCACATTTGCCTGGAAGTTTTTAGCGATCCTGAAGCTCTTGATTTTCAGGGATGCGTTTCCCAAAAGTAAATGGATGCAAGTTACATCATTAACAATAGAGTTCAGTGGAACTAAGCACATACTGATTTTACCAAGTGCATCTTCGTTGATCCTGGAGCAACACAATTACCAAATCAGATGTAGACTAACAATCAGTGTTTGTGCTTGCACATCAGTGTCTATCATTTGCTCTGATGAATACTCATAGTTAGGGTTAGATTTAGGTGTAAGGAAACTAAATTTTTATCAGGGGCAACAAAACATCTCATCAAACTCAGGACATGCGTGGAACTGACAACCATAGTTACCCAACAATGCTTTTGGAAAATGCACGCTAGGTTGAATTGGAGCTAAACTCTGGAGGGCAGGAGCTCTCCAAGCAGCTGGACCGACCACCCCTGATCAAGATAATGAACACTTGATAATTCCATATCCTTTCATCAAAATGATGACCCCCAACACCTCAATCTTGGAATTACTGCAGAGAGAGGCAAAATGCTAGCAAACATCTGTATTATTTGGTCAAATTCAGATTTTTCAGAAATGCTTTTATTGTACAGGACTTAAAACCCAAGACATCCTTGAAATTTCTTGAATACTGCCTGCAATGACAGTAAAGGCACAAGAGATTTAATTGAGGTACGTTATTCTCAGAGAGATCTTTACTGGCACTGTCACCTTGTTGTTGCTCACTGGTATCTAGACCTTAAGCTTTTTAAATGATTGTTAAATGTGCTTTACACAAAGTTGGAATTGAATTGAACATCGCTACAAGGCTTTTGTGATCATAATTGGCATTTCTGTCAATGCACTTGATTCCCCCTGGAGTTTCACATTAGTCATCCATTTGCCTATCAGGTAGCTGGCAGGCAGCTATGGAGACAAGTAGCAGGTGCCTCACAATTTGCAGGATCCCTCTGTGCAACACGCCAAATTTTAGTAATGACCAGCGAGAGTTCCACTCTCACAATTAGGGGAGCATAGCTGGCGTACAGCCCAGAGCCGACCCATGAGACCCTAGAGTCCAGAGCCTAGCAGTGATGTGGCACAAGTCTGTTACTGCAAACTACATGACCCTCTCTCTATGGAATGTCCGCTCTGCCCTCCAAAACATCTGTCTGCTTTGCCCGAATATCATTGAAGTCGAGAAAGACACACCAATCTGACCTTAAGTTTGAATCGCCTTTTTCCAGTGCTTTTGGGTATAGCTTTCTTCTTTTAAATGAGCTATTGTCTTCGAGATGACCATTTATCATTTGTCAGCTTAACACATTTTTAAGGTCACTGTGTCCAATGCATAAATGCATTTAAAGTAGGGTTTATTTTTTTCTATAGGGGCTTTTGCACCAGTGGAACCTTTTCATACAGAAGTTCATAAAACTATTGGAGGAAGTTCTCATTCTGGAACTGTCAATGGTTTCAGTCTACCTGGTCTCATGGCTTAATCCCTGGATATTTCAATTCTGAATGTACCTAAAGCCACATAATAAAAACACGGCAATACGTGCCTATAATAACATAATAAAAATATACCAGGGTTCACGTATTGAACCTGTGTTCTAGTGCCACTCTGCAACAAAACATGCAGTAAGATACATAAAAATAGTGTTGCAGAAAATGTTGTGGTACGTTTACATTCCATCTCCGTTATCACAAAGCCCACGATACACAACAAAAGCAACTCTGATCACAGCGTTTCCCGCTGACAGGTTGAATGCAACCAGGAAAATGGCCCGAGGGAGAAATTGGTTCTTTAGGAGCCACCCTGCGGGCTAGTTCCTATAACTATATGCAGTGCAAAAGTGCCTTATCCTAAACTCTGAGCATACTTTTTTGGTGAACTTTTAGCTCCAATGGTTTCTTAGTAATGTACTGTGGAAATATGCATATGTGAACAGACTGTTTGTGTGGGGGAAGACATCAAAAACATGGAGAATTATGTACTTGGCTGAAATGTACACCAGAATTCTGGAATAGATTTGGCTCATACCATTTTGAGTCCTTCAGACCCATTGAAGCTGTACAGTAATGAGTGGTGACACTGGGAAAAAGCACACCAGCTTTTCTTTCACTTTTCATGTGCTAACAGTTAGAAAGTTTAAAGGTTTTGTTTTCCTTGGCCTTGGTTTTACTTTGATGGCCAGCTGTTCATTTACACTAATTCCTAAGCTCTCTGAAGTGTTTAAAGCAATTAAAGTTATTTGAGTGAGAACACATTGTTAAGGATATTGTGTAACAGTATAGCTTTAGGACCAATTCTCTATATTAACTAGTTGCTTATTAACAAGCCTATTTATATCATATTGTCTGTTTATTGTACATATTCTGTATCCCTAATCATATCCAATACCTAAACTTAACAACTACCTTACTAGCTATTAATAAGCGGCAAATTGGGAGTTTTTTAGGAAAACGCCACAGTTAATGTTTTGTTAGTGGTGATAAGTAGACCTGAAAGCAAAATCAGGCCAAAGAATCAATAACCTGATCATGAGGGCTGTTTCGAGCTCCTGAACAACCCCTTGTATCTAATCCACAGGGCTGTTATTGTGCATGTTTAGCAATGGGCTTCCATGGAAAAGTTTTTAATATTTTTTTCTCAAGCTGCTGTCAACTCTTTTTGAACTGAGGTTTTAGCCATTATATCTGTTTATCTTGTGCCCTGGGTCCTTTCCTCCAGTAAATCACCTGCCATGTATATGGATATACAAATAAACCCTGGACCAGTCGATGGGAAAAGTAATGGCAAGGCAATATAAGTAGTTTATTACATAATGGGTTATCTTTTAATCCACCTCCTACGTCTGGACAGATTTACTGTCCATTAGCATGATGCCGTCAACACACAATGTCTGAAAACAACATGTTACAGCAAGGACATCCCATGTAAGTCAACGTATCTGATCTACAGTAGGGATGAAAGATGACTTGACAGATCTAAACATCAATGAAGCTTTAAAGGAAAGTTCTGGAGTTCCCACCGCCCTCATTTTGCAAAGAAAGAAAGAAATCTTTCGATTCCTTGTGGTGTTCCCATTTGACTAGAATTACACCAGGGTGAAGTCAGATGCCTTTGGTGTTAACCAGAAACCACCACACCTAAACATCATTGAAGTTTACTGGAACGTTCTGGAGGTCACGGTATTGCTGGGATTTTACCGTCTTGCAAAAAAAAAAAATGAAGATTTTCGCCATGTGGTGTTCCCATATTCCTACAGTTACCAGGATGATGTCACACTACTGCCATCTTAAAGGGACAGTTCCCCCAAAAAGGATTCTGCCATCCTTTACTCACCCCCATGTTGTTAGGAACTGTATGACTTTTGTACTTGTGTTGAATACAAAAGACAATCATTTTAAGAATGCTAGATGACATACTTTTTTCATACTTGACATTTTTTTTTAAGTATAAAAGTCAATGCAACTAGCCACTGTTTGGTACCATGAGGGTACCACATTATGAAATACTTATGAAACTTATGAAACTTTAATTTTGGAACCAATTATCACTATTAACCTTATTGGCATATACATAACAACTACCTTACTAACTTAAAAAGCAGCAATGTTTGAGTTTATTGTGGCAAATGTCATTGTTTATAGTCTCTTAATAATGAGAATTGGTCCCCAAACTAAAATCGTCTGTAACACTTATTCACAATTAACTACAACTGTTAACTCAGTAAATTTCTAATTTAAATAGATAGTTCTTAAGTTTAGGTATTAGGTAGGATTAAGGATGTAGAATAAGGTCATGTAGAATAAGGCATCAATATGCACTTAATTACTTGTAATAAATGGCTAATATTGTAATAATATGCATGCTAATAAGCAAATAGTAAAGAGACCCTAAAACAAAGTGTTACCAAGTTCTTTTTGGTTGTACTATTTCTTTAATCACAATTGCCCAAATCATTATTAAAGGTCACTAGAAAGTTTGCAAAGTGCTAATTAGGTTTCCTTCTTTCTATCTTCTTAATTACAGTGTTGATAGTCAAATATATATTTGCCCTTTTCTGTCCTGTCCAACACATCCTTGTGTTTATAGATGTATAATATGTATTTCTGAATATTTTGTGTCAGAAAGGCTAATTGTTGGTGTCAGTAGCTTCTTCTAATGGGACATCACTCCTCATGTTTTTAGTGAAACAGATGTGCCTGAGAAGAAGGCTCTACAGCTTCCCACAATCAATCAGTCTGGTTCATGGAAAAACGCTCTTTTGCTTTTTTTTTTTTTTTGTTCTGCTAGTCTTTGTTATTCTTTGCTCATGTTTATTCTTTCCTGTACTGATGATCATTTTATCTGTACGAAATATACAGTGTTGCACACTCTGTGATCTTGAGGCATATGCATGATCTCTACCTGCTATTCATCTGTTAGCAGAAACGGTGCTCTCAAAAGCACCTGGTTTTCTATGTAGGTCTTTCTCGGCATCTGTTAGATATTACCAGGGTAATGACTGGTAGTTTTGTTCAAAGTCCTTCTCAATCTACAGTCCTGCACGACAGCTTAGGTCATAGAAAACTAAACCATAAACACATTTTGTTCTTATAAAGGGCTTTTATTGTTTCAGTTTTAGGGGAACATTCGTCTGTTTGTCTTTATTTCATGGCTGTGGTGTGTTCTGCTGGCAATCAGGCCTTGAAAGAGTGTCGATACAGACAAGGCCCTCCGGATGATCTCATTATTTTCATATAACACTGTGTTCTGTCTATCTATCTATCTATCTATCTATCTATCTATCTATCTATCTATCTATCTATCTATCTATCTATCTATCTATCTATCTATCTATCTATCTATCTATCTACCCATCGTGCTTACTACTATAGTAATTATAGCATTATTTATTTATAATACAACCTATAATATAGGTTCTTCATAACAATTCAGCTAATTAATAAATTATGTATTTATTTTGTTGTTGTTGTCTTCACTTAGAAATATACTCCTTACTTGATTGTTGCGTTATTAAAACCTGGTCGTGTTTATTTTTTGCAGAATGCTTGAAGATGACCTGAAAATTAGCAGCGACGAAGAGGACAACGAACAGGTAACTGATGCTTTCAGACAGACGTAGCTTTGGCCAGTCTGACCTATCTGAATATAGCTATTGTTGAATTGCGCCATAGATCACTTGAGCTTGATGCGCAGTGTCACGCTGGATTATGAATATAATATATATATGTCGTAAGCGTGGGAGACATTGTGTGCTCACGTGGAATGATATACTGCACATGCAGCCGTGTCTCCATAAGTATCAATGCATTAAAGCAAGTTTGTTGCTAATAGTTAACAAGTGTTACCTATTCTAAAGTGTTACCATGCTCACATATAGAGTGTTATATACACTGCACGTACATATATGCATGTAGTTAGAGGCATATGTCCAACACATACATGCATTTCTGTCTGTGTTTGTGAGAGAGAGAGAGATGTGTGTTGAAGTCACATATATAATTTAGGCTTTTTCCCATTTGCAAACTAAACTAAACTAAACTAGAATAAAATAAAATGCCTTATGTAAAAGAAGACAAGAACATTAGGCTTGAAATTTCACTTCCTGTGTATTACGTTAATTAATTGGCAATGCTTTCTGCTTGAGGAACACTTTGCCCTAGAACAGACCAAAGGTTTTAGGGCATTTTACTATATTAATAGTACCAATTTAAAAGCATATTTTAGATTAAATACAAATTAAGCTTGACAAGTTCATGCCGTATGCATGCAAAAGGGCAAACGTACAGCACCTCTTTTTTTTTTTTCCAACAAACTAGCATTATTTTCTGTGGTGACCGAGCATGTCAAAGGCAATGATATAAGCTGAACCGAGATGCCTTGTTCATTTGTAAAAGAATAAAGAAAATTACAGAAAGATCGTCTGTTAGAAGTTGATTAGGGCACAGCTTTTGAAAAACTTGATGGTGTCCTTGAATACTCGATTATAATACAGCAAAGATTGTTAATTATATCTCAGTTTACTTTTTAATAATCTAATGTCTTTTCTCAACCTTCAAATTGAAAAGGATAGTGGTAAATGAATGTGCAAAAAGAGATCATTTGTTATGGATCACTAAATAATGGGGTTTGAGCTGTTTGAGTCCAACAAGCGGAGCAACTTTTCATTAAATGTGTAAAATCCTGGTTAATCAAAAGGATTATCTCACAAATGAACAGAGCCCTGTAGGGATGCTTCCAAACCCATGAAACAAAATAAATACCACCGCATGAAATACTACTACTAGATGTTATGCATATAAGAAAATTGTAATAAACCAAAAAATTGTAAAATAAGAATAAATTAAATTACATTTAAAAGGCTCTTTTTCATTTAAATTGAAGTAAAAATGCTTATCAAGCAACTTTTCATTAAATGTGTTAAAATCCTGGTTAATCAAAAGGATTATATCACAAATGAAGAGAGCAATGCAGAGATGCTTTTACACCCATGACACAAAATAAATACCACCACACAAAACAGTACTATTGTGAGACACTGTGCATATATTAAAATGTTAATAAAATTATAAAATATAATAATAAAGTAAAAATAATATATACAAATAATAAACATATGTATTATGTATCTGTGTGTCTGTGTGTGTGTGTGTGTATATATATATATATATATATATATATATATATATATATATATATATATATATATATATATATATATATGTGTGTATATATATATATATATATATATATATATATATATATATATATATATATATATATATATATATATATATATATATATATATATATATATATATATGTACATATATATATATATATATATATACATAATATTTATTATTATTATTATTATTATATTTTATCTTTATTTTATTTTTATTATTATATTTTATACTTTTATTGATTTTAATATATGCATAGCATCAATATTTATATTATATGCATAACTTTTCACAATATATATTTATAACTGTATATAAAATACAATTTTAAAAAGTAAAAAATTAAAACAGGAAATAAGATCAAATAAAATAAAACATTTAACCTCAAACTGGCCTGTTTTTCACCTAAATTTAAATAAAAATGTTCATCGAGCCTAGCAAGTATCATTATACAGTTGTAACGTACAGTTAAAGGGCTGATGATTTTTCATTGCTTTAGATCCTTCAGACTACACCGAAGGTCTGACTAGCACACATTGATCATGTTTGAAATGGCTTTGGCCCTGTGTGGATTTCAACAAGCACTGTGTTTAACCACTCCATCACACTAAAGTGCGATCCGAATCACTATGGTGACGCCCCCCCCAAAAAACTCCCTCTTTCCTCACATACGTAACCCTTAAAGCGAGTTCCCAAATACCTACGCTCATGACGGAGGTGACCTGAGTTCCCGCGCACGTGTGTTTGTGTGTATTCGAGCGTTCGCATGTCCCTGGCCACGTGTGGGTTTACCTACGCTCGCCACATCCAACAGCAACGGCCCCCAACCACCGTTGCCTAGCAACATCCATCCGCGAGCAGCCTGGAATGAGCCCAAATTCCCCACTGAGAGGGAAACAGCAATAAGAGGGCCTGTGACAGATGATCTGAGTTGTTTCATCTAATACACTGTGAAGATCACTGGCTCCCTCCCTGAATGATAAATGGACTGTACACAGATCAATGGCCGCAGCATTAAACCCAAACCCTGCCCAGGTAGCTGTGTTCATCTGCGGTGCCGGATATCTCAATATATCCCTATTTACCTTGAGAGATTTGATTCTGAAAGTAGCTCTTATGTGCCAGTAAAGCACTCTATGATGCATTCGCTACAGACAGAAGGAGTCACTGCAAACTACATCCCAGACCTAAAAAAAAAAAAAAAAAAAAAAAAACAGCTCGCTGTAGAGGACTGTGAAGATCGGCTCGGGAAAGCGTTTATACTATAAGGCTAGAGCACTTAGCGTATGGACTCCTTTCACAGGTGTTACATAATGTAAAAAATTACAAAATTCGAATTCATTATCAAAGCTTTTATTTTTTAAATTTTTTTCTGAACGTTAATTTGTGTAATTGACAGACTTCGCTAACGAATACCATATAAATATTTTTTATTTTATTTTATTTTATTTTTTATAAAGCGTTTGATAAATACCGTGGATCTTAAAAAATGAAAAAAAAAATAATAATAAAATAAAATAAAAAGAATATTCACAAAGTATGTACAGTATGTATTTATTTATTTAGCGTGCAAATATGAATAAATAATACAAACGATTACTGGAGTTTTTCTTTGCTTTATTTAGTTTGTATCAAGTACCCTGGACTTTT